>NW_005054435.1:891854-924398 GCF_000277835.1 Geospiza fortis | reverse complement strand
GGCCCCCTCCCCGGCCCTCGGCTCTGCTTCCTCGGTGTCAGGCGGGCACAGGTGTGTGCCGGGGCAGAGAAGAGTCCATCCCTTCCTTGTTTTCCCCCTGGATGCAAGTGCAGCTGGCGGGAAATTGACCAATTGTTGGCTCGGCTAAGGTTTAGAGAACCCGTTGTTAATGTTGTCCCTTTATTCTTATGTATTTTTAAAAGCTATGCTGAGATAAAACTGACTTCTCCGCAGAAATCTAGGACACGTGTGCAGAAAAGCGTTAGTTCTGGAGATACGCCTTATCCTGCTTGGATGTGCTTTTCCAAAATATCCGTTTATTTTCAAAGGCACAATCATAGACATCTGTCTATTTCTATATAGATATGATGCTACCCATGCACATAGACTTACTGCAAAATAAATGCATTCAATGTTACTAGTAGGGATGTTAACTTTCTTTTCCCTGACTTGCAAAATGTAGGTTGTCCATGAATACTTCACTAATTTTTATAACGTGCTGCAGTTTAGGTAGACTTAACCTCAGAGGATTGCTCGATTATTTTATGTTTTTGTGACAACATTTAGTTCTTAATTAAATATATTAATTACCAGATAGCAAACACTGAGTTTTAAGATAAGATATTCAGCATCTGTAGAAGCCTTAATTAAAATCACCCCAGAGAAAACTGTGAAATACAGAAATAATTAGGGTAGTGTTTAGAATGGGATAACCACAAATAATGGTGGGGTTTACCATCCCTGTGCAGAAATTCTTCACAAATACCCTGTGCCCAGCAATTTGCACTTGGAGTGAATTGGTCTTTCACATGTCTTCAGCTGTCAGAAAGTTAGTTGTGCTTGAGTTACTTGTCTAGACTCCCATGTAGATGATGGAATGGGAGCAGAAATAGCAGTGGGAAAAGCAGCATAGCAATTTATCTTCTTTCTTGGAGGTGCCTGTCTTTATCTGCCATAAAAAGAGACTTGGGCACATTATTTTTAGACAGTTGAAGCTGGGTCAGATGAATTGTAAGCTATGAGTCCTCAACTTCTGGGTCCCAAGTGTCCTTCTAGAGAGGTTGGCATACTCGTGTGTTGAAGAAATGGGTACTACACCACGGGGGGGATCAAACTGGAGTGCAGTTTACACAGCTGTAGGTGTTTGAGCCTGGAGTGAGCTATGTCTCATGGAATTGTTTCTGGTAGATAGTTCTTGATATCCTGGGAATCTGTGAGCCCAATGGACTGACAAAAGAATTGACATGGGGTAATGTAGTAAGAGTGTATTGAACTGTTGGGGCATGGAGGCAAAAGACACAGAGCTAGATTTTCCCCATTATGTCACTGTGGTCATCCTTGGTGTAGCAGTGGGATTTTTCTCCTGGAGTAACATTCTGTGTTTGGTGCTAGTGCCTAAAATCATTGTGCATGTTAATGAGATAAAGATGAGCATCAGCTTGCTCCTGATGTGCTCAGATTGATACATGTCAGGCTTTAGCAGGCACACAGGGAGAATCCTTGGCTGGAAGGATTTGTGTAAATACTCAGCACAAGGTGTAAGGGAAGGAGGCAGGAAGATGTGAAGTAGTTTGCCCATGAAGGCAGACATTGCTGGGTTTTGAAATCTCTGAAAGCAGCAGCCTGTGCAAAGTGCCTGTCAGTGTACAGCTGGCTCCCTCCTGTGCCAAATATTGCTGGAAAAAAGTAATTAACCTCGGATTCCCACTAAGATTGCAGACTGCAGGTAATACTTGTTTCACAGGGTACTCTGTGCCCCAGTGGGAAAAAGGTGGACAAGACCTGTAAATTAAATGTAGTAGGCATCAGATACCTGACTTCCTGAGTGTCTCTGAAAATCACAGTGTGGTTTTCTGGCTGGAGAGACAGAACACAAAGAATGGACTAAGTTTCAAAGGAGCTTTACAATTCATTGTTGGTACAGCCCTGTTAACTTGGCTCTTTCCTGGTGAGATGTTTGCCTTGTTCTGTGTGTGCATAGATGCCCTCCTGCCATCAATATATGGTCCTTTTTTCCCACAGGAATTCAGATGGTTGGTATTTTCCTTTGAGGAGTTATTGAAGGGTAATGGTCAGAAAAAGCTCTGCATAGTTTTATGGGGCAGGAGTTTGTTCCATCCCCTAAGTGCATGTACACCTCCTCCTGATATTTCACTGTAATTTTTTTTCCATTTTTTTGGACTAAATCTTTCCAGTTTGGAGCCAGCACTTCTGTGAGATGACATGAGGGCATTTTGGATGATGGATTATATCATTTCAGACCAGTGGGAGAGTATAGACCTCAGTCAGATCTTGCAGCTGGCCTGATTTATGTTCTGCTGTTCAGCTGAATTAGCCTCTCTCTTCTGGAAAGCCCAGGCAGTAGCTCACAGAAAGGAAAAGGAAGCTCTCATTTAATGTAGCTTGGACTTGGTGCAGGGACTCCCAAATTTTTTGGAACATGAGCCAGCATGCATGAAGGAGATGCTGGTTTTAGTGGTGAAGAAACAAATTTACTAGTGGCCCATTCTGAAACATGGGAAGCAGAGATTGGAGAGGTGGGAAAGCCTTCCTTTGGGAGAGCAGTGAGGATGGGGGATCGCCCCTGCAGCACTGCTTGTGGTCCTGCTCAGAGCCAGGAGCTGCTTCCTCCCATGGAAGTGCTGGTTTTTTCTGTTGCAGTAGCAAATAAAATACTTGAGATGGTTTACTTTGAGAAATCTCAGGAGACATTGGCTACAACTGCTCTTGTGTGTGTGTCTGAGCACTTTTGTAAGGCAATTATGGGTCTTTAATTTTAAAACTGGGACCTCAGAGGTGACTTCTGGCAGAACAAGAGGCACGATCTGCATCTCCTGCACAGCTGACTCCGGTGTTGTTTCTTTTAAGAGCTGTTGGCATTATGTGCTTATCAGATCTGCCTGTTACCACTGGGCTGCATTTCCTTTTCAGGGCTAGAACGGAATCAGGATCACTCATGTACTGTAGTTTAGCAGGGGGGTAAACTGCTTGTAAATTGTTGATGCCATCTTTTATTGCATGTGATAGTTCAGGGAGAGTAGCAGCCTGTTCTTCAGCACAAATTGCTCTATGGGTCTGGGAAGACCCAGGATAAAATCTGTGTTTTTCCAGCTACTCTCCTTTTCTTTAAAATTGCTTATGCAGTGTGCAGTGTTAAAAAGTAGACTTAGAAACAAGACTATAAATCTTTTGGATTGCTGTAGATAATGAGTGGGATAAGGAAAAAGGAATTCTCAGGTCAGCTGTCCATCCCACATTTCTTTTCTGCTGCAGTTCTAGATTGAACATGAAAAGGGACAGGTAGAGTAACAGAGTAGAAATCTGTAGTTGAAACAGCCCATGACAGAAGCAGAGAGATTGTTGTGCTTTTTTCCAGCCCTTTGCAGTTGCTGTGCTGCTCAAATGTCTTGCTTTGTACATTCCTTGTAGGAATAACTGACCAGGCAACGATATGATGCAACGTAAGGTCATAGTAAAACAGGAGACAAGTGGGCATTGATTGTTCAATGGAAAATCTTTTTTAAAATATTTTTTTATTTCCCATATGAAGGTCCTACATTTTGAATGAAAATACTTGAGGTAAGCATAAACATATAATGTAGGAGAGGTTTTTGTATGTCTTATTTACCAGGTCTGTAATGAACCAATTAATTGTTCAGAGTGCACACTACATTGCTGTGTCTGAGAGCTTGTGATGCTTATCATTAGGTAAAGGTCTAGAAAGGTGATGTGCTCCTTGAGCAGCCTTGGCCTCACTCGTGTGGGAGTTTTGCTGCAAAGCAGAGCTGAGGAATGACTGATCCTGAAGATTGCTGCACAGTTCCTGACGTTCGTCCTTCTTTCCAGTGAAGTTTGAGTTCCTCAAAACTGCTGCTTAATGCTGCAGCTCAGGGCCAAGTGAAATGTGTCCAGATGTGGTGGGACAGGTGTGCTTCATTCAGTTAACATGACTGATCTCCAATTCCATCCTTCTTTATCCCTACTGACTAATTAATACAAGATAATTGGGCATTTTTCTTACTTGGTTCTTTTGTGGTTTTATTGCCGTGCATTCTACAGATATCTTGTTTTTGTGAATGTGTTCTTTCAAATATTTGGAACAATTGGGAAGAGGAGCATCATGATTCCCATCTCTCCTTCCCTCTTTTTTAAATGTAGGTTGTCAGTACCTTACAGAGCCAAGGCTGAGTATTTGAACTTTAAAGGCTTTGCAAATAGAACACAAGTAATTAAAGCACACTGAATTCTATTTTAATCATATTTTTAAGCCAGTCTAATGATATTGAGATATGCAACTTGAGATTTTGCTGGTTTGATTATTTCAGACGGCAAATAATACATATAAAATATGCTGAAAATGGTCAAACACTTAAAACTAAAATTCTAACTATTTTATTCATAATTTGGGGTAGCTAAAAGATTAGATGTAAGAAAAGGAAAGCAGAAAATGGAATAGGAGACCTTGTACATGATTGTTGCATGCATTACTCTGACCAGAGCTATGTTGGCTTCAAGGTCCTTGAATTTGCTGAGGGAAAAGTGGAAAAAAAGAGGGGAGAAGTGTGGATGAACACAGCAGCCTCGTGGCCCTGTGGTACTGCACATGATTTTTTGCTTTCAGTTTTTTTTGGGATGTCTTGACAATATTTTAGTCATTAAAATACCAAGCATCATCCATTTTTATTTTGAGAAGGTATTGCAGTCACTTCAGATACATCATTTGTGTCACAAGGTTTATAGTTAAAGATATCTTCCTTCCTAGGAAGCCACTCTTGAGAGGACACTTTTGAAAGGATGTGTGTGTCTCTGCAGCAGTCAGATGAATCACCTCAGTGATCACTCAGATAGTGGGATTTGAAAGGAAGGTAGATAAAATGAAAATAAATGCCATATTTCAAATTATGCTGAAAAATTAAACTGAATATATAAGAAGAAATGTATTGTGTATTTCATAGAAGATAAATGAGATTCAAAGTGGCAGCTTAGTGTCTTCTTGAAGCAAGAAGTCAGCATGAGTCAATTTGTTTTGTCTGTGTTACATTTTTAATAGCTATAATTTTTTTTTGTTCATAACATTAAACACTACATTTCTGTATCTGTGTGATTTTGGATGTGGAGGATAAGTGGAAGTGTAACAGAAAAAAGATGATAAGATCTTGTTTAAAAAGAAACTATGAGAAGACAATGTGTCTGATTTTACTTCTGATTTTGCTGGGGAATAAGATAGCAGTGAACTGTGGCTGTTCACAATGTGCACTCTGGGCTCAAGTCTTTATTTCTGAGTACTCCTAAGTGGGAAATATGCCTGAGGTTTAAGACATTAAATCAATTCTGTGTTTAACAGAGTTACAAATCCTCTCTGTTATGCAGTCTTTTTTATAGATTTAAAGAAAGTGGTATGGAGGTAAAAAAAAAAAAAGAAAGAATGGATCATGTCATGTTCGCCAGAGCAGTTTTGCCACATCTTTCAAAATGTAAATAGCAGTTAGCATTGCTTATTCTGAGGTGCCACTCAGGCTATTTCAGGTAGTCCAGAAATGCCAGCCACAGATAACAAGGTAAAAAGATCAAATGCTCCATCCCAGGAGAGACCTGCCCTTGCTAATGAGTTTCACAGTCTCTTTGCTTGATGTGCAACTGAGCTGCAAGTGAGTTTGTGTTCACTGAAATGCTCAGGGCTTGGACTGGGTTTTAGGATGTTTGTGGCTGTGATCAAGTGATTAAGATTGTACATTTTGATGTAGATAGCTGGAAGGACAGACCTATCCTTACAACCTGAATGCAATTAGTTCTGCCCAATGAGAACTCCTGGGCCAGCAGTGCTGCATCCAGAGATGGCAACGGGCCTATTTTGTGCAGTGTCAACAGAGCTCCTTGTTGAGAGACCACACCCACAAAAATCAACCCCCAGTAGCACTTAGGAGGCTGTTTCTCTGTGGATTTGAACCTGCATCAGTTTGGATGTTTACCTTCCAAAGCTGCCATGCAGATGCTACTGTGTCCACTTTAATGCAGAACCCTTGTGTGCCCAAAGGTGTGTGTGGCATTTTTCCCTTGGTTCTGTCTTTTTTGCAGACTGACAGGGTTTGCTTAAAAAGGGTCATTTAATATTTTGGTTTGCCCTTGGCATTCATTACATGGACTCACATCTCTTCTAATGCACTGAGGGTAGAAGGATTAATTTCCTTTGCAGTTTTTCTGTCTGGCCTTTTACTCCTGTGTCTGAGTTTTTCAGCAAAGTGAAAAAAAATTAATTTTCACAATGCTCCTGTAAGATAGGAGCCAAGTGTTCTTTTTTTTCTAAAGATGAGGAACAGAGGCACATAGGACCTAAGAAACAAATTTGGAACTTGAAAGATTTCTTTATGTGTTGTGTGTATATATATATATAGAGCATTGTATGTATTCAAAGCACACCCTCCATTGTCATACTGTTTATCAGCAGCACTTGGTGTCTCCATGCCCATGAAATCATCCAAAGTGATCTCTGTCTCTTGAGCTACTGCATTAACTGATAGCAGCTGCAGGCTGCCTTCCTCACTGTTGAGCTGGACTAGAAAAGGCAAGGGAGATTGCTGACCTTGCCAGGTAGTTGTCTCCTGCTGCTGTTTTCTCCAGCTAGGCAGTGTCTGCTCCTCAGCCTCTCATCCTAGGTCCTTCCTCTTTGCAATTTCTATCCAAGGTCCCTTCTCTTTGCAATTTCTATCCAGTCTCACTGCTCTGAACCTCCCTACCCCTCTCTTGTTTCCTTGCTTTGCTAGATCCATCTCAGCATCCAATCTGCCTGTTCTCTGAGTACATTCACTGGTTCATAATTCCAGTTTCTGTGTTTGCCAAATTAGCTTGCTCACCCATTCTTTTCACCTGTTACCCTTCTCTTTCCTCCCTCTTTCTTCTTTTGCAACTGGTTTCTGTGGAGAGTTCACAGGTTCCCTGGTTCTCATTTTCCTTCAAAACATTTCACTTTCCTACACCCATGTTTCCTCTTTCTAGTGCAGCAGTTATCCCAATTTTGATTCATTAACTCTTTGACTTTCCTTTTTTTTTTTTTTATTATGGTACAAGAATGTAGACACAGACCCTCTCAGCTCCTGAAATGGGTGATGTAGAAACAGGCCCAACACAATCCACAGCATTGCAGGAGTCCACTGGAGTGAGAGCTGATCCCAGTCTGTACTGGATGACTCCTGGTGCTTGGAGCCTGTGAGCAGTTTACTTGTAGGAAGTCTGCTGAATGTGTATGTAGTATTGTTGTCCAAAAATCTGTAATTTGACCAAAGTGACTTGTGAGTAGAAGCTTCCAGGTTTAACGTTTCTAGTAGTAACACGAGAAGCTGTGATCAGGCTTCATCATGTGTTGCTTGGCAAGAAATCCTGAAGAAAATGTGTTTTCACCTCACTTTTATGTGATCTACAACATGGTAAGCTTAAGTATTGCCTTACTTATACCATCATCTTGAATGCCTGTGATGGATAATATTAATTACTACTGAAAGCAGTAGATGAGTTTTCATTTTATATATGGGAGGGATTTCTGAAGAGGAGCAATGTCTTAAAAGAAATGAAAAAAATGTTAATAAATCTTGACCATGCTAAGAGAACAGCAGTGGCCCGAGGCATTGAGCCTGTGAGTGCCTTTAGATTGCAGACAAGCAAGAGCAATCCCAATTCAGGATACTGCTTGTCAGGAAATGGGCAAAGGACAAGGCACAAAATAAGCTTTTGCAGCCGCAGGATTGGAAGTTACAAATTACCACCAGAGTGAAAATTTGTTACCTCTTGCTTGTTTTCTCCTTAGGTACATCGAAGAGAGCCCATCCCTGAGGCGGATGACCATGATGAGGGAGAAGGGAAGGCGACAGGCCATCCGGGGCCCGGCCTTCATGTTCAACAACAGGGGCACGAGCCTGACGGCCGAGGAGGAGCGATTCCTGGATGCTGCCGAGTACGGCAACATCCCCGTGGTGCGCAAAATGCTCGAGGAGTCAAAGACACTGAATGTCAACTGCGTTGACTACATGGGCCAAAACGCCTTGCAGCTCGCTGTGGGGAATGAACATTTGGAAGTGACAGAACTTCTGTTAAAAAAAGAGAACTTGGCACGGATTGGAGATGCCCTGCTGCTCGCAATCAGCAAGGGTTACATTAGGATAGTGGAAGCAATTTTGAATCATCCTGGGTTTTCGGTAAACAAGCGACTGACTCTGAGCCCTTGTGAGCAGGAGCTCCAGGATGATGATTTTTATTCCTATGACGAAGACGGTACCCGCTTTTCTCCAGACATCACTCCCATCATTTTAGCCGCCCACTGCCAAAAATACGAAGTCGTGCACATGCTGTTGATGAAAGGAGCGAGGATAGAAAGACCTCATGATTATTTCTGCAAATGTAATGACTGTACAGAGAAGCAAAAACATGATTCTTTCAGTCATTCTAGGTCAAGAATAAATGCGTACAAAGGACTGGCCAGTCCGGCTTATCTGTCCCTCTCCAGCGAAGATCCAGTGCTCACTGCTCTCGAGCTCAGCAATGAACTTGCCAAGTTGGCCAACATTGAAAAAGAATTCAAGGTAACGTTTTTGTGTTTCTCTGTCTTTGTTATTGTTTTCAAGTTGCTGCAACTTCATGTTGTCCTTAGATGCTGAAATGATTCCCTGTGCTTTTACTTTTTCAATTACAAATACTCTCATCTTATTGTCTCTTTTATTCTTGATACGTAAGCCTTTAGAAGGAATTTTTAATGGAATGAAATTGCTTTTGCACCTACTGTGTTTGGAGAAATTTGGTAAAATTGGAAACTGGAAAAAGTGTGTGTTCTGATAAACTTGAAGCAGACAGAAAACAATTCCGGTTGCTGCAGCGCACAAGGATTGTTCTTAGGTACAAATGCTGAGTAATAGAAGTGCAAAAAGCAGAAACATTTTGCTTGTTTTGGGGGCACTGCAGCACTGACCTTATTCCCTCTTCTTGTACTGATTTTGACTGATGTCTCCAAATTGTTAAAAATACCCAAAGTAGTTTTTTGTTTTTGGACGCACCTTTTAGGAATGTCACATGTTCAAAACCAGCTGTTAGACTGCTTACAGATGTTCGTCCTCTTACCTGGTTTTCAGCTGTATCTGGTTTTGTATGTCAGTGCCCCCACTTCTTTTTATATTTCAATTAATGGCTTAGTTAACTGTTGCCCAGTGCTTTTTTTTAATGATTTTTCTGTTCAGTTGAATACCTTGAAAAAGACCTTTCCTCTTGTTCGCCATTCTCCCCCTGCAGCCAAACCCCACCAAAAATCAATCCCCAGTAGACTGCTTGTAATGAGAAAAGCTTGGCTTGGGGAATGACAGATTGCTCTCAGTGGGTAGAGATATTCACAGCATTGTCTCTTGGTGTAGTAGCAACTTTATTGGGGTTCTGCAAGGCCAGTGTTGGGTACCACTTGCTTGTTTAATATCTTCAGAAATGATCTGAGAGAGACAAAAGATGCATTAACCTCCCCAAGCAGCAGCAAACACTGCTTATCCTGTGGAGTACTCAGAAGGAATATACAACAACCCGGAGAAAGACAAGCAGAAATTAACCAAGTGAAATTTAACAGAAGAGGAAAAAAATTCCTGAGAAAGGATAGATCCATATTCAGCTGAGTGAGTTAAAATAGAATTTAAAAAATAAATTTTCTGTGGTGAGAAGGATTAATGTATTATAACACACACTGATGAAATGTAAAATTCAGCTTTAACCCTTCCTCTCCTTTCTTTGCTGAAGCAACTCTCTCATACCATGCTGTGTATTGTGTAACCTGGCAAATTAATGGAGTACTTCCTCAATGTATTTATCCAGGGAAAAATGTCAGATTTTTCTTTTTCCTTGGGTGAAAAAGTACCCTGCCACCAAAAGCTAAATTAGGGCAAGCTGCTTTGTGTTTTTGTTAGGCAAGGATGTAAGTGATTAGAATTGCATAGAAAAGTTACAGTGGAAAGAAATTCATGAGAGACTCCCATCTCACAGGTACTAATACCATGCATACAAATTTCATCAGAAAAACAAGTAGCTTGAAATTTTGGAGGAGAAAAGGTGAAGATTTTTGATTGAGCTTTTATTTCAAACCAGAGGTTGAAAAAATTATTTCAGTTTTTAAAATGGTAATTCCCTGCTATTTTGGCATGCCTAAAACCCCAAGAAATCCAGTGTTTTCACAGATTTCAGTATTTTTGGATAGCACTTTCATGGCTACTAACCTTGCCAGGTGTATCAGATGATTCAGTTTTGGCACCTACAGTAAAAATTGTTCCAGACTCCTTGCTGGCATGGAAATTCCAGCTTCTCATCAACGTCAAAACATTCCAGTGAAGTAATTACTCTCCTCATTGACGTCACATCTCTTTTTTTCCCTTCTGTTTCTATCAAGCCTGATGGGAGAGCTGAGTGCTTCCCTGGAGTTCCTCCCATCTGTAACTCTCTTTTTCAGTGCTTTCTTCCCTACAGATCTGTCACCTGAAGGTGTTTGGCTGATGACTTGTGTGCTTTGTCATATCCCAGAGGAGAAGGCGTCTAATCCAGCATTTGCATTCCTGCAGACTTCTGCTGCACTCTCCTCTAGGATCATCACTGGAAATTCTCCAGTATTCCACTCAAATTGAGTCTGTAGCACAGCACTGAGCAGAACTGTTTCAGGGTGGAGAAAAATGGGCAAAATACTTCATCTCTCTCACAAAAAAAGAATGGATAAATCTGTTAAAATCATAATTTATTCTCAGTATCTATGGAATATTAAGGCCCACGATGTTTCCTCTGTGTGCTCCGCTCCCAGGATGCAGAGCACTCCTACAGAAAATTCTGTTCTGGGTGGTTTTCCCACAGAGAAAGAGCATAGGTCGAACCTGTTTAAAAACACCTGAGGGCCAAGTTTCCTGGTGAATCCTTGTTAAATTGAACCTAACATCCCTTGCATATGCAAAGTCCAGTCTGCTTCTCTTGCTTATCATTTACAGTAAGAAATTCTAATGCACAAACCAGTGTTTGCACAAGTGAATTAGAAATATGGGAAGGTGACTTAGGACATTCTTTCATGACAGTCAGTTCGTCAAAAACACCTGATTCATCACATTGATTTTTAGGTTTTGTTTTATTTCCCTTTTAGGAGAAAGGATTCAAATAAACCACAGAGCCCTGATTTTTCTTGAGGATGCAAGACACCTAGCCAAAAAAAAGTACTGAAAATTAATAAAAACAGAGGAAGAAACTGGAGCCCTGAAGACCATTTCATTCTACTCTTTCATCTCCAAGCTTCCTTACTTCCAATTGTGAAATCCTTGTTTCAACCTGCTGTTTGTCCTTTCGCTCTTCATCTATTATATTTATTTCTTCTTGACTGCTTTACTCCTCTTTGATCTTTGCATCCACTTGTCTTCTTCCCATGTATTCCTCTATTCAATTATCTCATGGCCATGACAGGGAGTACAGTATTTCTCTGACTTTACTTGGTGTTCCTAGTCCCCCTGGTCTCCTAATTCCAGGGATTCATCTGCAGGATTTCAGAGGACATCAGGAATTTCAGTTTGATCTCAGTCAGGAATGGGACCAAATTGTAAAAACTGGAACTTTTTCTTGTCTTAATGTAAAAAAGTGACTATTACCATAGTTGGAGAATTATCTTTTCCTTTCCAGTAGCACCACAAAGTACTTTGCAGTACAAATATTCCCGATTTTAATGTTTTCCTGTTCTCCTATTTTTAGCAGACCATGGCCACTGCAGCTTGGCTTGGGGAGTGTTGGGGTTGGTTTACTGAAGTTAATTGATATTCACCCTCCTCCCTGAGAACTTTAAAGCTGTTACTGCCCAGGGAAGGGAGGATTTCTGGCAGTCAGAACAGCTGATGGAACTTTCCTTTGGGGTCACCATAAGAGGAGAGAGGACAAGGTAGCTAAAAAATCCTGTGGTTATCTCTTTATACCAGCTTTCAACTAAATACTGTCCTGTGTAAGCAAGCTCAGTTCTCCCAGCTGAAATTGCTCTGGCAAGGATCAAAAAGGTTGTAGTCCTGCTTTCTATAGGATAAATCCCTGTTCCCAGTTTTGCTAAAAGCTCCTACTGAACCAAGGGAAGATGTGGACGTGCATCTAAAAGCAGAATCTGTCAGTGTTCCAAGTGAATTTACATAGTGTTGTCTCAGCTGAACTAACAAAGAGTGTGCAAGCTTGATCTAGGTTTAGGCTCAGCTTTTGAAAGGACAGGGCCCAGATCCATAACCATTAGTGCAATTATGTGTTTTCTTTGCGTATACAGTTACATGTGCAAACTCACCCTGTATGTGATTTCAAAGTGGCTCTTTACCAGGTAATAACATACATTTGTGATTCAGTGTAATGGCTGTGAATCAGTTGTGCATTGCTCGTGAGCTTTGGTGCTTGCAGGAGTGTACCAGAACACAGATCCCTACATTTTGTTTGACTGCATGTGATGGCTCAGTATAAATTTCCTTTGCAGTGGTTACAAATCTTGAGTGGAATCAGCTGAAGGTTTTCTGTTCATGCACTTTGTTCTTTGCACACGGACTGATACCTTCTTTGTCGAGACTCCAGATGAATTCACAGGGCAGTTCTTGATGTTATGAGTGAGAACAGAACACACAAATTTGGGCAGGCTGAGATCCAGCTTTTGATGTGTGTCAGAGTCCTCTGAAACTGCTTGTGAGGCACAGCTTTGCAATTCCAGTCGTTGTCAGTTGGCCTGAATGTCCCAGAGTCACCTGGGAACCTGGAAACACAGGGTGCAGGCCGATATTTTTTGATGTTACAAAGATGTTTGTGCAACTGTTAGTGTTGATCTGATGACTTAATTTGTATGTTCTCAGGAGTGAGCAGAGGTGATTTGGATGACTGGGACCATAGATTAAAATTTCTGATAGTCACACAACACCCTAGAGGTAGAAGGTTGTTTGAAAATCAGGTACTGTTTGTCTGTTTAATTCTGTAAAGCAATCAGATAGACTGGGATAAATTTGATTTGCTAATACATAGGTAAATAAAGACCTGGAGAGGGAAATCTGACAAGTTTTCCTGCTAAAAGATTCAAAGCCAGAGTGGGATATTAAGAATGCACGTACTGGTTTGCAGTTCTCATAACAGCATTTGTGAATAATGTAGGCTGTATTTATTCCTTAAATTTGACAGAATTAAACCTCATCCATTATATTGTTAATCTTATCTAGCAATAAGCATAATTTTTATAAGCAAGTGGTGTATCTACCAATGAAGAAACATGTCATTCATGTTTCTACTGTTGTTCTACTGCTATTAGAAGAAATCTGGGTAACTCTCGTGGTAGGGAAACATGCAAAGCGTGGAAATAACTCTTGTTATTTCCTAACTATTAGAAATCCACTATTTCTTCTATTTCTTCACAATTAGCAAAATAATGAGAAAACACTTAGTAATTGCAGCCTCTCCCTGCAACTGGACAGCACATGTTTATTCATACAAGGACAAAATTTGCATTCTGTTATGTCATAAAGCACTTGAATAATACAAAACCTGTATTCTAGCAGTTTGTACTCAGAGTTTTGGCCTCTATGATGAAGCTCTTTCTTGACTAGGCTGTCATGAAAGATTGTTACTCTTTGTTGTTTTCCTTTTTTTTTTTTTTTGACTGCTGCTATTTTCTAGCCACCATCCTGGAGTCTTCTTTTGCAGGGTTTTTATCTTTGTAGTGTGTGAGATCTAATCACATCTCATGTAAAAGCTCTATCTGCATTCAGACCTCCATGCAGGCAAGTATATTTCACTCCCTTGATTAGCTTTTCTTATGAGACTTTGCTGTAGGGGGATGCAGTATGGGTAAATGAAGGTGGTACAGAATGTAATCACATCCCCCAACGAGTTGCAGCTGAACCAATTACTAAAGATGAGGAGCAGGCCTGATGTTAACAGGCCACACCTGTAGCCAATAAGAGCAGTGGTATAAAAGAGTGGATTGGTGGGATCTGGAGTCAGATGGCTGCTGCAAGGACCAGGAACAGTCAGTGATGAGAGGAGCTGCCTGTGAGAAACATCGAGGAGGCGTGAAGCTCTGGTGATATGGATTCCTTGCCCTATAATGATAATAGAACTCTTGATATATAAGGCAACATTTTGCCTTTTTCTAAGTCCTAAATCTTGGTCATACATTAGCTTGCTTATCCCTTCACTGAATGTAATCACACATCCCAGTATTATTTTTACAGTTGGCTCTTCTGTCCTGTTCCCCTTGGTTGCCAAAAACAAATCTAAAATAACCTTACATCCTGTTGCCTCACTGACAACTGAATTAATTTGTCCTCTATGACCAAAGGAAATAACAGGATCCTGTTTAAGGTCTATGATTAGGACTGGTTGTTTCCAAGTCTGTATCAGGGATGTTAGTCTTGTGTAATAACACGACTTCTAGGAGTATTTGTTTTTCCTCCAGTAGTGTTTCATTTTGATTCATATCTGAATCTGACCTATGGGATTGATGGCTGATTCTTGCACTTACCCTATGCAGCCTCTTTTCCCATCATTTCCCAAAATAATTTGAAGCTACTGAAAGCACATTAGTTTCTCTGCCTCATTGTATAGATGCTAAGTTGAAAATTTAGCAAAACTACCAGTAGGTAGTTTTGGAGGAGGTAAAATTACTTAGGAAAGGAGGAAGAAGTGAGGGTTTCAGGAAAGAAAAAGTTTAAGTGAGAAAACTATCAGGGCAGAAGGAGTAAGGAAACATTTTTGAGAAGACAGGCACCTCTAAGGGAAAATCTACACCCTCAAAAAGTGATTTTGAAAAGGTAATATCTGGAAATGAACAGTAAAACACAAAAAATGGAGAGGCAGAGGGCTCAAATGAGTGTCTCAGTGGCCTGGTGGAGGAAAAAAAACCTGAAGAAATGCTATGGAGTAATTGAAAAAGGTGGTTGTGCTGTTTCTAGTTGGGCACTGAGGGTAAAATTGGCAGATTCAGTCAAGTTTCCTCCTCCAGCTGTAGCCTCATGTGAGGAAATCAGAGGCCCCATCTCAGATATGGAATTTCTAGAAGTCTGTCTGAGAGGACATGGACACAAAAATGAAGACCAGGGTTTGTGCTGAAGTAGAGATCAAGACTTCATAGATAAGGTCACAGAGGTGGTGGGAGACATTTACAAGCGCAAACAAAAGTACGAGCAAAATTTCAGACATGAATGTTTTACTGAGTTAACTAAAAATTCTGAAATGCAGCCACAAATGTTTTGTCAGAGGAGGAAGATTAGAGAGAAGCAAATATTTGATGTTGATATGATAGTCCTTGGAAAGACTGAACAGGTATGAAGATGAATTCTCCTGTTCTTTCCAGAGACTTTTACAAGAAATTTGGGGCATTTTGCCCACAATGTTGGTGTCCAAGCTTGTCCTGCAGTTACTCTGTAACCCACTGTGCCAGTTGTTGGGTGGGAGACATTCCAAGGGAAGGTAGGAAAGGAAAAAGGAGGAAATGCACCTGGTGTACATCAAGAGTAATGAGCAATTGGCCACTTTAGCAGTGTAGAAAGAGCTAAAAGGTATTTGTACCCTCAGAGGCAATTACTTCATTAGTTGTCAGCAAAGTTTTTGCAGGAATGAGGTTTCTTTTTTAATAGTCCTGGTCCTGCTTTGTTTCTGAAAGTGTTATGGTTTCAGCTGCCCCTTGTTGCCCATCCAGGTTATGTTTATATAATGGTACATGCTCCCATTCTCTGTTAAACAGCTGCTGTTAGGTGTTCACCTTGTGTCAGAGAATGAATGATTCTGTCTTGGGATCTTTTGGTGGTCGCTGTGACCCCGAGAATGTTAAAAGTCTCTTTTCCCAGCCCGAGTGCTTGAAGGAGGAGTCAGGGCTCTTCAGTTCTTGGTCTCAAGGTTGTTTATTGTTCCTTATCTATAAAAAATTTTTCTCCTGCCCTGCCCAGGTCCAGCCAGCAGGACAGTTCCAGGCACACTGCCTGCCCCCATGGCGGAGTTATGTGTTTATACTAAAACTATGTACAATGTTTACAATTGCTTCCCAATACCTATCACCTGTGTTAGACAGTGAGCTTCTACTCTAAGCCAATCTGCAAGTGCCACCATCACAGCAGGAGATGGAGTCCAAGAAGAAGAAGAAGGAGAAAGACTGGACACACCCAGATCCCTCCATCTTGCCTCCTGAATCCCCATTCTAGAAACCCCAAAATCTACTTTTCCACTCCATGATAACTTCACTACCAATCTACCTAAACTGTTGTGGCTTTGTGATCTTCATATAATGTTGGTAATTTGCTCCACGGGTCATAATCAAAACCACAGGTGTTTTGGGCCCCCTGGCAAGGGTATTGGCTGTTATGGACAGCCATGTTCTAGTTCCCACAATTCTGCTGTATGAAAATTGTGTAACATCTGATACACTCCAAACGTGACATGGTAAAAATCAAACACTTCATTTTTATCAAGTTGTACAGGTCCTTTTCTCCTCACCACTGACTCTTAAGCACATTTGTGACAGGCCATGTTCTGTCCCCCTCCTGTTCCAGAACGACTACCGCAAGCTGTCGATGCAGTGCAAGGACTTCGTGGTTGGTGTCCTGGACCTGTGCCGGGACTCGGAGGAGGTGGAGGCCATTCTGAACGGGGACCTGAACGCGGAGCCGCTGGAGGCGCAGAGGCACCGAGCGTCCCTGAGCCGCGTCAAGCTGGCCATTAAGTACGAAGTCAAAAAGGTAACTCCTCACAGCTCTCAGGCACTGTGGCAGCAGGGCATTGCCACCTCCTCCCCCTGCAGGTGGTCAGATGCACAACTGAGACGTGGGGTGAGTAATCAAGGCTCTCACAGGGCAAAAGGGGACTGTAATGAAGGAGTTGAGTTTAATCTACTTCCCACTGCTGAGAAGTGGCAGGAGATTGCAATGACATAAATGAGGTGTGCTAGCCAGGCTTTGCACAGTTGGTCAGATCCTTCTCCTGATTAACTCAAAAGGTGTTTCAGTAGAGCCAGATTTTCACTCAGTGACACTCAGGCTGTGTCTTCTGTCAGTCAATGCAATAATACCTACTCCATAGAGAAGTCTGTGTTAGTTTCAACCCATAAGTAACTCATCTGCAACTGTGTGTTGTTGTGAGAAATTCCATGTGATTTACCATGCTTGTTCCTTTAAAAATATTTTAAAACTCAGCCCTGGAAATGCATGGAATATGTCTGTGGCTGCTTGGTCAGTTCATTTCAGTTCTTCACCTTTGTACCTGTGTTTATTGGTGTTTTGGTAAGTGTGTTCAGTAGATGCCTCTTTCAAAGTAGTTTGTGTTTTGTGAATGAATTTTATGCGTTGAAAAATGGAGCTATGCATCACATATTTAACATAAATACATATCCTTTCATTGTAGTTTTTATTGTATTGCTATGTTGTTCTCCTCAAGATCCCACGTTAGGCTAGCACAGAAAATAGTTAATACTGTGTCCTGTTGTGAGAGGAGGCAGGAAGTACAGCAGGGCCTATGTATTATTTACAGCTACCTATTTGTGTGATTAGCATCACTTCCATTCCTTACAGCCATTATAGTTTCATCATCTCCACAAGAAGCCTTGTGTCTCTCAGAATAAATAACCCTGTGTTCTGTGGCCACCTCTTGAGCCAATCTGCCATATAAAACAAATTGTAAGGACCCTGCCAGAGCAACTGGGGATTGCTGGTGTTTATGATGGCCCCAAAAGATTGATAATAAAAACTGTAAACACATATCCCAAGCAGCAAATCATCATTTCCAGTAAAGGATTGGTCTACAGCAGATAAATGCATATTAATTGCCAAAAATCAAGGTAAATATATACAAGCATTAAATTAGTTTAAAAGACTGGAACTGGGGGGAGAAAAAAAATCAAAGTGCATAAGCATACTTTAGTGTCTAAATATATACTTCTTTATGCTATTGCAGTGTAATGTGTACCAAAACTTTGTTGATGCTCCTTTCTCAGCTTTCACACTGAAGGCTGTGGTTTTCTTTTATGAGTTTGTTGTCACTGATGAAATTCACTGCTGAGCAAAGGGCCACACTGATCTGTTAAGAATAGCAGACATCTAAATAATACCAAAAAAAAAAAAAGATAAAAACTTGTTCTCTTCTCTTGCAAGAGAGTAGCTCAGAGTGCTGGCTGCAGTTCATGACAAACACAGTTCAGAAGCTACAAGAGGAATGATATTGTTGGGAGGAAATAGACAGTACAGAGTTGTTACCATATTCATACATGTGCAGCTCCCTGTAAGTGGCCATTACAGGGGGCATGGCAAGGATGGAAATGTCTCTGCCAGGGTGGTCCTTTCATGCTGGGATTTGTTCTGTCAGAGCTGTGATGGATTCTAGTGATATCCTGACTGGAACAGATTCAGATGTGGGAACTCCACATGGGACTACTTTAACCCTCTCACCATAGGGAGCAGACAAGGATGTGGTGGGTTTCCTTTGCTTTCTGTGTTTCTAGCTGTGCTTCCAGGTTAGGTCCATCAAGGTCTGTTCCCTGTTGCTAGCAGTGCAGCCAAACAGAGCAGCAGGTCCATGAAATAGGTAATGAGCCTATGCCCTGTCCAGAGGGAGGAGAGGCAGGAAAAAACATATGACAAGTAGCAAATGTGCTCAGAACCTCACTCCTAGGGGAAGGGAGTTTTTAATTCTATTAGTAATGAAACTCTTGCACTTAATGCCCTGGGTACTGCCCCAAAGTGGAGCCCATCTTTTAAACATGATGAGATTTTGAAGCTAAGGTTCAGACTGAAACTGCAGCCCCAATAGGGATGGACTAAGGGAATTAAGAGAAGAAAATAAAAAAAAAGAAAACAAATTAATCTTGCTCTGTATGCTGCATTACTGCTGTAGTAGTGCTTTTAGTTTTGTGTCTCAACTCTGTCTTTAGATTGCCAACAAAATTCCAGAGAAGAGCTAATACTGCCCCAACTAATCTGCAGTCTTGCTGAGACAAAAATCAGGATGGAATTTCCAAGTGAAATCAATAAGAACTGGAATAAAATCACAGGAGTTAATTTTCAAACCCTGAAGTGTTCAACTGATAGATAAGAAAGAAGATGCAAAATTCTCTTTGTATTTTGTGTGTTAGTGTATCAGAGTGTGCCAGGATTTGTTCTTGCTCCATCTAAACCCAGCCATTATGATGACAGAAATAAATAACATAATCACTCTGAGTCATTCAGAAAAATATTTACATAGTGATGACTTGGTTCATGGTCATGAAACTGAAAACATCAGAAGTGTTACTGTCAATTATGCTTGGAAAAGCAGCTACATTAAAATTGGGATATTTTTTCTTTTAGTGACCATATACTGTTCTCACACATCATTTTTGTTCACTGAGGTTCTGCTTGGAGCTGAAAGTATTAGATACATGTGATAATAAGCTCAAGATATGTAATGAAAAGTGGGAAACGGCGTGGAAAATAGAGTGAGAGGAGAAATGCAGGAAGAACAAGGTTCTAGGATGCTGTGAGCAGTAGGTAAAATGTGATGTGAACCTACTGTCTTTGGAGGAGATGAAGCTGCAGGCAAATACAGGTAACACAGACACACACACAACAGGGGTGGGCATAGTTTAAAGTTGCTGAAAATAAAACAAACATAATCATAAGTTGAAGTATTTCAGTCAAGACTGAGAGAGGAGGGAGGAATTTCAGAGCTTTTATGGATGAAAAGTGACACAACTCGCTCCGAGGGCTTGGAAGTGGTGCACATTGTGCAGTTGCCAGCAGTTAAATAAGTCACTAAGATCCTCTCAAGAGCCTTTAGACTCACTGCCAGAGAAGATCTTGCCCATAACTCTTGGCATCTTATTCACTAAGTCTTCCCTTTTTTTTTTTTTTTGGAAATGATAGCAGATCTCCTCTTAGTGTCAGATCAAAATGTTGGTAGATCAGGAGAATAAACCAAGACAGAACTCTGGATGAGGTGCCACAGGGCCCATGGGCTGATTCCCAGCCCTGGGTAAACTTCCTTAAAGCTCCTTTAGTGTTTCTTCCCATTCCCTGTGGTAACAGAAGGAATGATGTGGGTGTTTCTTCCCTCCTCTTCCCTACAGTTTTAAGCCTGATTTTTAAAATGTCTTTGTAATTTGAAATAATTATTTACTTTCCTGCCTTTGTCCGCAGTTAATCTGCTGTGGGATTTGTCCCTTTGATGTCCTGAGTTGACAATAAAATTTATCTTGGCAAAAGAAGAGGCTGGGGGCATATGTCAGAATGCACAAACACACAAAAACCCAATCTCTTCTTCTCAAATGGGCCAGGCTGGCAGTTTTTATGGTGCATAAGCTTCAAAGGTGACAGCCTAATAAAAAGAACAGAAGCAGTTGGAGTCGACATTAATTTCTTAAAGAACTTTTTTACAATCTCTTTATTTATTTCTCTTGGCCACTCCGCTTTATGTACAAACTGCATTAATATGTGAAGTAACTGCTTAATGCATCACATAGCAAAATGCTTAGGGACTTTAATTTTACAGCAAAGTAGATTAAAGTATGAAGATTGCCTTCCTTTTTAAAGTTCATGCAGCAGTTTCAGATTGCTCTTCTTGAGAGGTTTAAGGCTCCCTGTTTTCATTGCCAATGATTTAATTTGATTTTCTTTAAGAAGTCTGTCCTGTTGTACTACTCTATGCACTTTTTAATGAGATTTGGAATATTAATAGAGTTTTGCAAGCAAGACCTGGCAAACAACAGTGTATGTAGTACATAATGATCTCTGCAGAGTACAAGGGATAATAAAATGGGTATCCAAGGTTTACAGTATTTTCGTTCTTTTTTCCAGAGTATAACCAACTGACATGAAATCTCACTCTTAATCCAACACAAATTATCAGTTACCAGATTTATTTTCAAACCCTTTTTTGTGAAACACCTAGCCTTCTTTATTCTCATTCACTAGTTATTGGTAAGTGTATTACTAGGTTTCTTCAAACTGCTGTGAAAACCAGGCTGCTCACCCTTGTGCTTAACTGGTGTCCCACGTGCTCTTGTGATGTGGCAGTTTCTTCTTTATTTATTAACCTTTGTTTTAAAGGGAATGAGAAAGAAGCCACGGTTCTTAAATACCTGGTGTTAATTCAGACCTTAGGTGATTGCAATTGTGCATGTGACAGTTATGTAACTCTTCTTATTAATGACAGCATGTCTTGGTTTTTCTTTTTCCTTTTCTTTGCAGTTTGTGGCCCATCCAAACTGTCAGCAACAGCTCCTGACAATCTGGTATGAAAACCTCTCAGGATTACGGGAGCAGACCATAGCTATCAAGTGTCTGGTGGTGCTGGTTGTGGCACTGGGCCTTCCCTTTCTAGCCATTGGTTATTGGATTGCACCATGTAGCAGGGTACTGAATTTTATAAATTATGTGTCTTGTGCTGTTCTCGGAGCTGCTTTTCCTTTCCTGGCAGTCAACATGCAACTTCTGCTGCTTCCAAATTTTAACTAATTAATGATATTTTTAGCAATCCCTAACCTTGTGCCAAAAGATGCTAAGGGGGTTTTTGTTACTTGCACTGTAAAGAGGGGACCACAGTGATGAAGTATGAATATAAAATAACCTTCTCTGAGAGCTTTTTTTCTTTTTTAAATTTCCCTAGGTTATGCTCACCTCACCGTATCTGCTGTGTAACTTATGTTAGTAACATGGATTTTTTGAGAGTCACCACTCAGATTCTTAAGTCTCCTCTGGTGGCATCCTAATGTCTCATGCTGTTCCCATATAAACCATTAGCAGAACATCTGTTGACTTTACTGATGCAGAACTTAATCTTAAGTAAAATATTTGTTATCCCAGCCCTAGGAGGTCTGTTTGCCAGCTGAACCATAGAGCAGAAATTAAATTAAATGCATCATTCTGACCGTGTAGTGTGGTGTATTTGTAAAAGAGCATAGCTGTAAACTCTTACCTTATAAAAAATATGTGAACATGTAAGGGTGCTCCCACCTTTCCTGCTGATCTCACAAGGAAAGGAACAGCAGTTTCTTTGAAATCCTGATGGTCTGTAACACATGAATTGTTTGCAAATCAGGTGTATTCATAGATCTTTGGTATATCAGATGAAGGAAGATTTCTCTGTTGCATTAAAATTTTTAAAAATTTTAAGTACATTTACTCCTGTGCTGAATGTGGTCTTTCAATTTTATTTCCCTAGCAAGTGTAAAGCAAAGAAATGTGAGTTTCTTTTATATTTCATTCTTTTAGTTCATCTCAAAAAGGATAAGATTTTTCTCATCTACATATTTGAAGAGAACCTGATCTTTTCTCTAGGTTAAATATTTATTTACTTTGAAGATAAACCTTTATGAAAATAGTGTAATTGTTACTCTCATTATTCTCTGAAATGTCACTTTCTATTAATATCTTTAGTAAATATATTTCTCACAGCTCCATATAATAGGAACATCTTAATGTATTTTTAGCTGGTGTCTAATATGGAAAAGTGACATTTGTCCTTGAGCTCTAATTCCCAGTAGCAGAAACATCTGATGTTTTTCCTCAGTGCTCATGTCAAATAAAATGCTATACATTCAGGTCAGTGGTTGGATATTGCAATTACAAAATGCCTTCTAAAGGTCAGGAGCAGGAAGGGAACCTGAGATTGTTTGCCCAGGTAGTAAGTGCAGTTTAATGTGTGCTGGTTTGCTTAGTTCATAGTAGCTGACCCAAATTTCAAGGAAAACAATTCCTTGAAATAAGAAAGCTCATGTGGTCTTCTGTAAGATGCTGGTCCCCTCTTCTGGTGCAGACAGACTTCCCCTACTGCTGCTTTGTTCTTTTACTAGGTGCAGATGTGAATTAAACCTGCTGAATTTATTTATAAAACCACTAATATTTCTGATCCTATCTTCCTTAGTCCATTTTGTGCAACAGTTGTTAGTTTTGATAGACACAGGTACTTATTTTGGCACTTAGAGCTCTGAACATGTGTTCTGTGAATGAAATATAGTAGCCAGACACAAGAAAACAACTAATTCTTCCTATAGCTGTAGTTCTAGAGAAGTTAATAATACATTCTTGTTGTTAGGAAAAATGTTTTGCTGGAGTTGGAGATTTGAATAATTTATCTTTCCCTGGGCTTGCTTTACAAACTCTTCCTGGTCACGGCCACGGTACATTTGCAGTTCCTTGGAGTGTTTCCCCTCAAACATTGCCATCTAGAGCTTGTGGAATATCATGAGCACTCACTAACAGAACAACTTACTCTGTGAGGCTCCCTGTGGGAGCCTTTTGTCTGAAATGGCAAAGCACCACAGCTGAGTGCTCTTGGAAGAATATCCTTTAAGAATGAGGTTTCTGGCTGTCCTGAACTCTGAGTGCCCATTTATGCTTCTGCAATGCCTGGTGTTTCTTTGAGAAAACTGAGTGACTGCTTTCATTCTGCCTTTGCAGCTTGGAAGAATTCTTCGAAGCCCATTTATGAAATTTGTGGCACATGCAGCATCCTTCATTATTTTCCTAGGCCTGCTGGTGTTCAATGCTTCAGACAGATTTGAGGGCATAACCACGCTGCCCAATGTCACTGTCACTGATTACCCCAAGCAGATCTTTAGGGTGAAGACCACCCAGTTCACCTGGACAGAAATGCTGATCATGGTGTGGGTTCTTGGTAGGTATATTGCCCCTTCATCTTCCTGTTTTCCTGTAAATAGAAGTTCTGAAAGGGAGGAGAGAAGCCCAGGTCCCAAAGCTTTGATCCAGCTGCTGTGTGCAGCAACTAATAAACCCTTAGGGCAGGTAAGAGGGCATTAGAACAGATTTTGAATAATTTCATCCTCAAGTGTGTCAGGGTAGGGAGGTGAGTATGCCTTGTATGCTGCCTTTTGGGAGTTCCAGCTTATTCTCTTTATTTGAAAGAAGGCAAGGACTGGGATTTTCCAGTCCAATGTGTGGCTGCTCCGAGTGTAGTTGGGATGGCAGCAGCAGCCCCTTTGAATTACACAGCCAGGGAAACAAGAAGAAGTTTGTGGGGTTGTGATTTTGCTTTTTGTTGGGTTTTTATTTTCCCTAAGAAACCTCTTTGAATCAAGAAAAAGTATTGATTCACAACAGCTGCATCTCATGGTTATGGTGAGGCTGTGATCTGGATTAAATCCACACAAATTAATTTCTGAGAAGAAATTTAAGTGAGAAAACCAAGTTACACATAGCCAAATTCCACTTTCTATGCTGAAAAGAATCTTATTCTGTAAAGTGGAAAAACAGTAGTGTAATTGTGTCTCTTCTATTTGGTCATCTGTGTTGTTGGGTAGTTGTGTTCTTGTGGAAAAATTAAACCCTCTGATTCAGAAGTGGCTTAGGAATGTCAATGTTAAGAGAGTAAGAGGATGTTTTTTCCCCACACTTTATTTTTTCTCCTTTGGAATGACAAAGGTTTTGTTGTTTGGCCACAATACTTTCAATGCAAAGTCAAGGTTCTACTCTACCCTCTGTGGGGTGATGTCTGAACTACGTTTCCATTAATTAATCTCAATTAATACTTTGCTATTTGATCAACCCTGTTGAAACCAAGAGAGAATAACCTTAGTGATGAGGCTGTGATACTGCAAATAAGTGAATCCCTGCTCCACTGGTATCATCCACTTCCATGAAATGGGAGAATTCAGGGAATTTAAATGACAACAGTTTGGCAAACGTTGCTGTGCTTTTTCATTTCTTGTTGCAGGTATGATGTGGTCAGAATGCAAAGAGCTATGGCTGGAAGGACCCAGGGAATACATCTTGCAGTTATGGAATGTTCTGGATTTTGGGATGCTGTCTATTTTTATTGCTGCTTTCACAGCCAGGCTCCTGGCATTCCTTCAGGCCACAAAAGCACAACAGTATGTGGACAACTACATTGAGGAGAACGACCTCTCCGAGGTCACACTTCCTCCAGAAATTGAATATTTTACTTATGGTGAGCTTAGTTTTTCTGCCAAACATAGAAAAAGCTTGAAGGATGCATTTAGAAGCCTCTCTTTACCCTAGAGCTAAATTTGACCCCCTTGATTTAAAACATTTGGAAGTTATATTTTATTCTTGGCTAATTGCACAACAGATGAAATGTTGATGTGCTTCCTTTCTCTTTTTTTTGGTTCAGTTGTTTGAGAGTTATTCATGTTCATAAACATCTATCAGCATTTCCTCTGTTTAAATGGAATAAAACTACAAAATACTTATTGCAGTGCAGAAATTGTCAATAAAGGTGTGATTCATCTGTATTTACAACACAAGAAAATGCTGCTGACAGTGTATTTTAGGATGGGCTTCAATATATTGTAACAGCAGACGTGGTTTTGTTCCTTACCTTAATTGCAGTATAACCAGTCTGAATATTGTATACTGAATATAATAGCTGAATATAACCATTCTGCATATGTAAATACATATTTAGAAACACAGGGTATTTTGATATGAAACACATTTTAATTCAGTGTTGCTCTGCTGAGATGGTGCATGAATTCACATAGTAATTTATGAATTTCTGTATAACTCAATTGTTTCTGTGCGCATTGTGTGTAAAACCCACAATCCTATTTCTTTTGAGGTAATTGGCAAAAATCTTTATGGTCACTGTGGGAGCTAGGTTATATCCTGCAAAAAGACAAGGCCTGGTGTGACTAATAAATGAAATTGTTCATCAGGCAGCACTTATCTGCCCATCAATAAAACACCAAATAGGAATAAATTTCCCAGCTTTAGCATAGTGCTTGTTAAGATAGCTAATACAGACAAGTTTAAAAATGCAGTAAAAATTAGTTATTGTCTAGTTCAGGTTAAAATGCAAACTGCAGAAGAAAATGTCATGTTTCTTCAAGTCACTTCTAACAGAAGGTAATGTAGCTCATATTCTTAATTTGTGACTTAAATGAAAAAGGAATAGAGCAGCAACTATTAGACTCTCCAAATATTTGTCTCAACTAAATTCAGATGTGTTAATGAAAAAATCCTATCAAGGTTTATTCCTCAAGATTGTGATAAATTAGTAACCCCTGTATTTCATATCTTCCAGCTAGAGATAAATGGCTCCCATCTGATCCTCAGATAATATCTGAAGGCCTTTATGCAATTGCTGTTGTTCTCAGCTTTTCTCGGATCGCCTACATCCTGCCTGCAAATGAGAGTTTTGGGCCCTTGCAGATCTCCCTTGGAAGGACTGTTAAGGACATCTTCAAGTTTATGGTCCTTTTTATTATGGTATTTCTTGCATTTATGATTGGGATGTTCATACTGTACTCCTACTACCTTGGAGCTAAACTGAACCCAGCCTTTACAACGTAAGTATGAGGTTTTATTGTAAGTAAAAAGCCAATCAAAACTTTCAGGTTTTTCATTAAGATAGCAAAGTCTGTGAGCCATTGTGTGCTCTCTGTTAGCATTAAAATAAAACTGAAGACCTCAGAAAGCAGAACACAAAAGACCAATTGTTCCCTGTTTGTATAATGGAAGCTTTCATTTCAGCCTGAAATAATTTCACCTGTATATATTTCAGTCACATAGACTTGTGGGCAACCAATTGGAAGAAAATATTACTTGATATAAAATACCTTTCTAGTTCCTGTTGTTCTGCATGTATTGTTACAGCTCTATTAGCTGTGATGGATAGGTGGAGCACAGAGGACACATGGAAAGTGCTGTGGAAAATCCTTCCTTGCATGTTTGTTGTTTTGATGAGTGCTCTGATTCACAGACAAATTAATTGAGGTTGTTTATCAGTCACTGTAAACGCAACTTTTATATTTCTTTGTGTAATAGTGGAAGAAAGTTTCAAGACCTTATTTTGGTCGATATTTGGCTTGTCTGAAGTAACCTCTGTTGTCCTCAAATACGATCACAAGTTCATTGAGAACATTGGTTATGTTCTTTATGGCATATACAATGTCACAATGGTAGTGGTTCTGCTCAACATGCTGATTGCTATGATCAACAGTTCATATCAAGAAATTGAGGTGGGTTCTCTTCTGAAGTTGTTCTCTTCTGTTATGCTGTAAAAAGGATAGAATTAATAGGAATTATTTCAGTGGTATGCAAAACATACAAAGAGGTTACCACAGGAAAAGATATCACCATATGTATAAAAGAGGGCTGACTTTATCTAACAACTCAGCCAAGCTGCAGAACCTCACAGGATCTAAACAAGTTTATCTCATGTTGTGTACACATTATACTTGGCATCCAACTGCAGTTAAAAAACAAATCAGAAAATGTAGAGTGTTGAAGATACTTGGATTTCAAAAAGAAATCTCAGGTTGCTGAAATGAAAGTAAAAGTGTATTTATAGTGCCAGCTTTCCAGACCATGAGTTCAAAGAGTACTACACTCACACAGATGCAGGCCCTCACAAACAGGAAGAATGATTATCTAAGACATAGTGTACAAATGGATATGTCATTCCCAGTCTTTTCAATGAGTTCTGGGAAATGTTAGGGAATTCAGCAGAGAAAACTAGTTATAATCCAGCCTTGGAATACTTCAGTAAGAATGTATGAGGACAAAATAGGTTTTTCAGTATTTAACACAATTTCTTCAGGACCACAAAGTTTGCATTTTCTATACTCCATTATAAATCAGAGTTACTTGTCTGATTACATGAAAAGCTGTGAGCACTACCATTTTAAGCCATCTTTTGCCTTGAGTCTAATACTTCAACACTTGTGCAAGTACCAAGCCCATGTGACCACTTTAATAAGAAAAACAAGGCTTGAAAAACCCCTGAAAGCTCCACTTTAAATAGCAGGGAGTTTATATGTTGGCTTTCACTTGATGCAAAAATGATGCTTGCTTAAATGCTTCATGTGCTTGAACTAAGTATTCTCAATGAAATTTTGCATAAAGAGACAACTGAAATTTGGTTAAAATAGACTAAGTAAAGTGGTTGCATTTCTGCAGAACTGCTGGAAGGCTTATTACCAAGAGTATAATGTTTTATCTCAATCCAGAAAGATCTTTCAAAGCAGCTTCATTTGAAAGAACGTTTGCATTTCATAAAAACCAAGAGCATCATCTGTTTTATTTCCTAACACAGGATGACAGTGACGTAGAGTGGAAGTTTGCTCGTTCTAAACTTTGGCTGTCATATTTTGATGATGGAAAAACATTACCTCCACCCTTCAGTCTTGTACCAAGCCCCAAATCTTTTTTCTATTTCATCATGAGGATCATTAACTTTTCCAAGTGCAGGAGGAGACGGCTACAGAAGGACATTGAAATGGGAATGGGAAACTCCAAATCAAGGGTAGGTTCTAAGATCTTTTTGTTGCAGGGAAGAATTGTGTGTTTGTTCCAGCAGTCTTCTTTTCTTTTTCGTTTTAGCCTATAATCCATGCTTCTGATGATAGTAAACAATTAATCATTTATAGAAATAAATCTGTATTTCAGACTGCCTAAACATACTGCATAAAACAAGAAATAGACTTAAATTTTATTAGAACAACCAAATCTGGGGAAACACAATTGAAAGAAAAATTGATGAGTATTCAAAGATGCAAATAATTCCTACAGGGAGTTACTTGAATATTGATTAAAGATACTTTAAGCCTATTTCCTCAGAACAGGATGGCCAAAATTATCAGCATTAAAAAAACAAAACCAACATATAATTCAAGGCAATCTCATTTTTTAAAAAATAATACTCTGATATAGTAAAAGATGGAACAACATGTCTTAAAAAAATAATAATGGAGCTGAATCCTAACTTTGAATTCCATAATTTGTTTTAATTTTGTCTTATTTCTTCCTAGTTAAACCTTTTCACTCAGTCAAATTCCAGAGTTTTTGAATCCCACAGTTTTAACAGCATTCTCAATCAGCCAACACGCTATCAGGTAAGTACATGCAGTGACCACTGTCCTGAGTAATAGAACTGTGAGAAGGTTCTTGCAGAATTTTGTGTTTCAAGTACAGTTTACCTTCACCAGAGAAAGAAAACCTCCTGTGGAAATTAAACTCTAGGATGCTTCTTGAAAAAAAAAGATAGTTATTGCCCATTATTTGCAGCATTTCAAAACTAGCTCATGCAGTACATAAAATTGGTCTTTGATGTCCCCCTTGGGAAAATGTGAGGAGCAAACATCTGAAACCGGTGAAGGAATATCTGAAATGGGTTTTGGGTAAGGGATGTGAAAGCTGACTAGGTTGGCTGTTCCCTTCCTTTCTCAGCATGCCCCCAGAAAAGCCCATTTGAGGCAAGTACTTCATCTGGGGCTGCTCATTCTTTCTCTTAGGCTGATGTGACAGAGAGAGCTAAGAAAGAAAAATGAACAATGTTTAATTATATAATCTCAGCTGATTATATAACTGTTTTAATCTGGCAGCAAATAATGAAGAGACTGATAAAACGTTATGTTCTGAAAGCACAAGTGGACAAAGAAAATGATGAAGTCAATGAAGGTAAGAAAGAGACTGCAATATTCAGAGGCAGTTTTTGTCATGTTCTATTAGGAGCCAGTGTTACACTGATGCATGGGGGTTTTGAGTGAAAAGAGGGATTGTTTCTATTTCACATGCACTGAAGCTCACTTGGTAATGGAAAGTATGCCCATGTCATCAAAAAAATGGAAAAGTAGGACTAAAGAAGTAGAACTGAGAAATATTATGGCTCCTGTTTTACAGATAGAAAATGAGAGCACAGACAATGCACAGAGGAAATCTGTGAAGGAGCCATTAACTGTATTCACACTTCCAGAGTCCTAATCAAAGCTGCAGGATCTTCCTCTCTGTTTCATTCAACTGAACACACAATTACACACAATTTACAACTTTACACCATGAACTATTTGTCCTCCCTTCATAAAGCTCTGAGGAATAATCATCTGTGAAGCTGCCCATCATTAAACAAAGCTCTACATTCACCTGCATGGTGATAAAAAATGACAAATGTAACCTCTGTTTTAGTGGGAGACCTTTTGAGAAACAGTGGGTCTGAGCTCCCTGGCAGATGTGAGAGGTGCTTGCTCCAGTTGCACACCCTAACTCACCACTAGGATGAGATTATGGCAAAGGTTGTTCTCCTCCCTCCAACCTTCCAGGAATGAAACACAGGCCTGCAGTCCAACAAGGAAACTCCTGTGCTCTGGGCAGATCCCCAAACAAAAACTCTAGCTAGAATGTTATCAAGCGGTAGAGTGATGCAGTGATGGACAGCCTGGGGGCAGAACATGTTTTACTGGCATGGCAGCATCAGGCAGCTGTGTGCATGTGTGATGTGAGGGGCCTGAAAGGGCTGCTCAGCTCTCAGCAAAGGCAGCAAAGCTTCTGTTTTGCTCCTTAGTTGCTCTCTGCTTACCTATAACTCTCTTCAGCAAGAAGCAGGGAGCAAAAAAAGATTAAATTAAATCCCCCTCAGTGCGTTCAAAAGGCAGCATTGTGCACAGACTGTTATCCTGACACTTCCCCATCCTGTGTGGCTGTACAGAGCTGTGATTGTCAGTGACAAAAGCAGAAAGGCTCCTAAAAGTGAATCCTCTCAGTGTGCTGCTCTCCTGAATTCCCACTGCTTTCCTCCTGTTCGTGCTCTGTGATGTAGGAAATCATCTACCTAGTGACTGATGAAAAGACTGTTCTGTCACCAGCAGTGCCAGCCCTTTCCAGGTCCCTGATGCCACTTTGGTGTTGGCAGAGATGTGTTTAAATTAGAAAGACAGTGCAGAAGAATCAGGGTTTTACTGACATCATGGTTCTGGCTTTGGCACTAGGTTTTGTAGAGGGCATGTAACCCTTGAGTTCTTGAGTTTCACTCTTCAGCTGTACAGCCAAGTGCTCTGTGTCCTGAGCATCTCAGTGGTACCCAAAGCACAGACCCAGCCTCTGAAGACAGAATTCTTGAAGTCTGCTGCACCCTAAACAGAAAACATTGGCATTTCTGTACTAGAACTCCTTTAACAAAAGTCTAGAGATTTTCCCTGTTCTGCATCACTAGAGAATTTAGGTGTCTCTTCATACTCTGTTATTTCGTGCATGACAAATCATTTCCCGAGGCAGGTGCTGTGTAGGAATTCACATCCCTCCCACTTGCTGGAAGGATAGATTTGAACGTTTTTAAAAGCTTTTGCTCTTGAACTGAATATCCTACAAAGGAACACATGCTGCTGATTATTACAAGCCTGGCTTTGACAGCTGTCTTTGTTTAAATGGTTTTTTTTTTTGTATTTGTGTCAAATTATAACATCATGTTAAATTGGTTGATTTTTTCTAATTCCAAGGATGTTGGTAAGGAAGAGGAGAGAGACTCAGAAGCTGTGAGTTTTACTGCCAGCTCTGCCACACTTTTCCTTGTGATTTTGGCACACCCCTTCAGACAAAAAACCTCTTTTCCTTTTCTCTCTGAAAAGGGGATACTAATATTTACCAGCTGTGCAGCAGTGTTGGTGTGATTAATTCATTAACCTTTGTACAGCCCTTTGGGAATCTTTGGTGTTGTGTATACATGTGGAGAACAATGTGAGACCCCAATGGACTGTTCAGATTCCTTTGGTGCTATTTAGGGCTGGAGGCACATCTCACTGAGAATGAAGACAAGGTAATCCTCCTGATCCATCCTGTACCTGCTCTCATGAACATTTTGGGATGATAATGTGAAATAGGCACTGCTGTGACTTAACAGATTCACTGAATGTCAAACTTTGCTAATTAGTGTTTCTTTCTGTTACTAATGCAGGTGAATTAAAGGAAATCAAACAGGACATCTCCAGTCTTCGCTATGAACTGTTGGAGGATAAGTCCCAAGCAACAGAAGAGTTGGCAATTTTAATACATAAACTCAGTGAGAAACTAAATCCCAATATGCTGAGATGTGAATGATTCAACAAAGGAACCGTGGCTTCGACTACAGCACAACTATTTATTGGCAATAATATTTCAGTATCTTATACTTGAAAAAAATGTATTGTAGATTTTTAGCACTAAATAACTTTATGTACAGCTTCTCTGGAATTTAGTCTTAGGAACTTTTATTAACTCACCACAAAAAGATTGCTCTCTTCATTTTAACTGTCTAAAAGCAAGAACTATCATAACAATTTTTTTTGCATTTATGCATTAAAAAGGTATAATGGTATCGATTGCTGATATTTTAACAGGTTTATGATTACATATGGAGAATTCTTTGCACTAAATTTGCAAGACAAAAAATTAACAGATACAGCGTAATACTCTGTTCCTTGCAGTGTCCAGGTACAAAATAGGATTTTTCATACTACAATAAACCAACTAGAGATGAGTGGAGGATTACTTGAAATCTTTGTTGTTTATTAGTGGTGCTAGTAACGCGTGTAAGCCCAGAACTCATGGTTATGACCACAAGGAATTGCCGAGAACCAGGTAAGTGGGAATGTGATGGCAGCAACGCTATTTAACATGTCTGTGTATTCACGTACCCGCGCCGACCCTTCCTTAATTCAGTGTATTTACCCTAAGGAGAGTAAGGATTTATATGTTTTAAACTCAGACCCCGTGCAGGGCAGGTGTTTTTGGCTTCGTTGTTAAACAAACCCTTCCTCCCGCACGGTTCGGCACCGAGCCCGGGATCCCCCTCGGGGCCGTTTCCGCGGGAACC
>NW_005054435.1:874778-891412 GCF_000277835.1 Geospiza fortis | reverse complement strand
GGGAAAGACTGTGCCAACCCCATTTTGTGGGTTTGGAAAACCTTTTTTTGGAGAAAAATAAAAAAACCCCTAAATTTGTGATTGGAAAACTTTAGAGCCGGGAAGGAATTTTTGTAGTTCGCAGCATTGCTTAAATCACAAGGGAGTTCTTCCATATTTCTGTGTTTTGGTTTTGCTAACATTTAAGCCTAGATGAAATGGCCTGAAGCTGAGAGGTAATAACATTGCTGTTATACCTGATATATTACCTGAAGTAATACATTACTGTTAGGATGGTCAAGCACTGGAATAGGCTGTCCAGGGAGCTGGTGGAGTCACCATCCCTGGAGGTGTTTAAGAGGTGTGTGGATCTGGCACTGGGTTGCTGCCATGGTTTAGGGGTTACAGTAATAATGACAGCTTGATGGTTGAACTTGATGATCTTAAAGGTCTTTTCTAGCCTTGATGATTCTATAAAATGTTTATTTTTAAATATTTCTTAATTTAATAAGGAAACCTTGTTAGGGAAACTCAACATAAATAGCTGCATTTTTTTCCCCCAGTAATAAAGTCTTAGTGTGAAAACACAACTTTTCCCAAATACGTCTTCACCTCAAGGATGGTGACGTTTACAAGTAGAAGCAGGAAAAGGATTGTAAATGCCTGTACTTGAACTGCTGTTCAACATCATATTTCTAGCATTTTATATAGATCTTTAAAGTATACTTTAAAGTATGTAATTAAATAGTCTAGAATTTTGAGTCCTTAAATATATGAAAATGCAGTTAATTTTATAATAGAGGGACTATTTACAACAGCATGTAGTGACCAGACAAGAGTGAATGGCTTCAAACTGATAAGAGAGTAGATTTTGATTAAATATTAGGGAAAAATTGTTCCCTGTGAGTGTGGTGAGGTTCTGGCACAGGTTACCCAGAGAAACTGCGATTGCTCTATCTCTAGAAGAATTCAAGGTCAGGTTGGATGGGACTTGAGCAACCTGGGATAGTGGAAGGTGTCTCTGTCCACAGCAAGGGATCTTTAAGGTCCCTTCCAACCCAAACCATTCTGTGATTCTATGAATACAGGAACAGTATTATGTAAAACCACAGTTGTGTGTGTAACAAAAAATAACAATGGATTATACTTTTGAAGGTGGTTGTTGGAGATCAGGATGGGGTCGTTACGTGCTTTGGCATAAAAAAGGGCGAAGCTGTGGTAAGTGGAAATGTTCCATTTAAACTTTGGTTTTGGGATGTTCTTCCCAGTGAACTTTGAAAGACAGTTATTTATTCATGTGGCAAATAAGGTGTCAGTGGAAGGTGTCTAGGTAGAGCTGTGGACTGATGCCTGGCTTGGTGAGGGCATGCTGATCTCAAGCCTGGTCAAGCACAGGATTCTCCACACTTATAGTCAAAAAGTAATGTGGAAAAAAAGTAATTTCCACACATTTTGCACTTCAGTTAAGTTGGGCTTAAGCCTGGGCACATACACAGTTATTGCAACAGGACAAAAATCTGCAGAGATTAATTAAATCACCTTAGAGATTTGGACAAGCTAATTGCTTTTTGTGCCCAGGACAATAAAAAATTATTTTGTTTCATGGGTTTTCTTCTCCAGGAAGTTGATGGTTAGCTTATAAGTATTCTATAGCAGTAGTTGATGGTTAGCTCATAAGTGTTCTATAGCAATACAAATAAATCAATGTAGACTTCTGGAATAAGAATGTAACATGTGAGAGGGAGGGAGAGTGTGTGTGTTGTTCTTTAAAATAAAAAACAAACCACAAATAAAACAGCTGACAGCAGTGCTGAATTTTTACTATGGATGAATTAATAACAGTGAAATAAGTCATAATTTATTATGTTTTAAAGCTTTTTTTGTATTTATTTACTCATAAAATGCTTGGTTACTCTGTGATTCTGAGATAAATATACAGATTATTTTTGTCTGTGTACAACCCATTGCATCTTAGTTTTGCCAGAAATTGGAAAGTAAATTTCTTATCCTTTGTGTTAAAAGATTACCAGGAATATGATCTTGTGATTGATGAAAATTGTTTTTCTGTTGGCAGCCAGTGTTCAAGACACTACCAGGAGAAAAGATCTCCAGGCTGGAGCTGGGAGGAGCTCTTAATACACCACAAGAGAAAATTTTTGTGGCTATAGGATCTGAAGTTAGAGGTTTCACAAAAAGAGGGAAGCAGTTTCTTTCCTTTGAAACTAACCTTACTGAAAGCATCAAAGCTATGTATGTATGATACTTTGCATTTTTGAGAGCTGTAGCAGATTGTTAGTTTATGATTTTATGCAATAATTTTAAGCATATTGTGTAGGTGACGTTAAGTGTCAGTCTAGCTTCAGCTTGTGCTGTGACCTGTAGGAGGAATTTGGAATATCTTGGAAGTGTGGGGGGAATTGGGAGTGGTCTTGGAGGCTCACACTCTGTGTGAGCAGAGCTGGGATTATTGGCACAGTGTGTCCTGTCCACAGAGCTCCTGGAGCAAAATCTCTTTGGGATGGTGTTGTAAGATGCTGCCATAGACAAATGAGCATAAAAAAATATAATAATCAAATTTCTATAAAGATATTCTTAGTTATTTACCTGAAGACAGAGTAGAAATGTGAGAGCTGTAGAAACCACATGGTTTTAGTATTTATGAGGAACTCAAAAAGCTGGAACAGCTTGCAGGGCCCCATAATACCTTGGAGCTGCGAGCACAGTAAGGCATAAAAGCATAAAGGACCCTTGCTGCAGCAAGATGCTACAGGAATTGTTTTCTTCTCCTCAGGCACATTTCAGGAGCAGATCTCTTCCTCTGTGCAAGCTACATCTATAACCATTACTGTGACTGCAAGGACCAGCACTACTTCCTCTCAGGAGATAAAATCAATGATGTTCTCTGCCTTCCTGTAGACAAAGTGAACTGCATCACACCAGTGCTTGCATGTCAGGACAGAGTGCTCAGGGTGTTACAGGTTCAAATGTCTCCTTCTTAATGTTTTATGTATGGATACTATGGAATTGGACTAATTATTAAGGGAATAGATATTAGCATGGCTTAAACATCATAAGGATCAGTGTATTGTGCCTTACTTGGGAGTGTTGCTGCTGGTGCATTCCCTTTCTGCTGTTTTTTTAAAGGACAATCTTCATCATAAGCTTGTAAACAATGAGGATTAACGAAACCACTATGAACAGGCTTTGGAATTCATAGGTGGAAGTTGATGACAGATTGGTCCCTTGTAACTAAAAGTGCTCACATACACATTTAATTTCGTGAAGTCTTTATCCCTTTGGGAATTCTTGCTCTCATCAGTTACTGTTGTGACAAGTCTTGAGTCATACTAAGCTGTTTAACAAATTAAATTGCCAGATGACTTCCTGGATAATTTTTAATGATAATAACATTTCAAGAGTCCAATGTTTTATTTCTACAGACTTCACCCTGTTTTAGGCTTAGAAATGGTTTTCTCATAGGAGTTTGAATAACTGAATCTTACCTTTTAGTATGATCCATAATAATTTTGTCGTTGTGGGACATTGGTTTGGTATGTTGCTGGTGTTTTGGAATTGTTCCTTTTTTCTTGTTTTGGGGGATTTTTTTAACTAATTAATTGAAGATTGTTTTCTTTGTCTTCAGGGGTCTAATTTGCTGTATGAAGTAGAACTTCCTGGACCACCTACTGTTCTTGCTCTGAGCAATGGAAATGGGGGTAACAAGACTTTGAATATACACATAATTAATAATACTACTTTACTGTATTTTTAAGATTTTGTAGCTTGTCTTTGTTAGTTATTTTATCTTGATTTTTAAGCTGATGTTAAAAATGCAGCAGAAAAGTGACTATGCAAGGTAATTTTTTTACATATAAATAAACATAGAGATATGACTGTTATAGACAGTTCTAAATTATATTCACATTTAATTGAAGGCGTCTTACAACACTAGTGAGGTCTGAGGAGTCTCACTGTGTAAAAACAAACTGGACTTTTGGGGCCATGTTCAGATTTGGGGTTTGTGTTTCCCTTCCACATGGATTTCCATAACTGGAATACATGGATGGATGAGAATATTGAGTGGAGCTAACATAAACTGAGTCTGGAAGGTTCAAACTTAAAATAGTTTTGATCATCCTTCTGCTAATCTGCTCTAACCTCATAGAAATCTCTTTAGAGTGTTAATCTGGTGCTTAATTTAGTTTCAGTTAGATTGTGTGACAGACATCCAGAGCTGGTTTGGAGCAGTAGTTCTTAATTGCTGAATTTTTGGCACAACATTCACTGCTGGTGTGTGTTGTTAAAGGATTTCTCTGTTTTTCTTCTGTAAAGTCCATTGAATGGCCTTTATACTTCAGCCTAACTTTGCTGAAATATATAGTAGTAAATTCTGACTGGTTTTTAGGCAGAACTCAAGTGCAGGGGTGCAGCCAAGCACAGAATAGTGACAACACAAGGAAATGACCAGGATGGGTGCAGTTTTCATGGATTTGTTTTCAGGTTTGAAGGTGACAGTTCCATTGCACATCCCTAATTCAGTGTTTTCTTTTCCCATGGGCTGCAGAGTGTAACCACACAACATTTTGAAGTTGGTGTGCCTGATTTTATCAATTCTAAATTCAGTTTCTGTGTTCAGGTGATTCTGGGGAAGAAATTGTGTATGGGACTTCTGATGGGAAATTGGGTGTCACCCAGATTACTGGTACCAGGGCAATACCAAGGTGGGAAATTGGAAATGAAAAGAAGAGAGGAGGTATGTGATGTGTCTCAATTTCTCACTCTTTAGCTTTCCAGCATACCTGAGGCTTTGTTAAGGGTAGGGTAATCAGGAAATTGATAGATAACTCTGGAGATATACTGTGATTATGTGATATTAATATGACTAAGGTCTCTTTATTCTTCTGATTTCCTGACAAATAATTTGATTCGGATTGTCTTGCTTTGGATTTTGTGTTCATATCATTTCCAGTATTCTAGCAAACTTTTATTTTTACACTATTTTTAAAGTGGTGTTTGTAAAACAGTGTTGATTCAAATACAATTGATTGAGATGTTTGTAATTTTTCTAAGTGCATGTATATTTGGCAAATACACCTCCCAAACTTACCAGATGTTCAGTGGTTTTAAGGTCTCTAAAGAGTCATAATAAAGGGTTTTGTCTGAAGGTGGAATGTGTCTCCACAATAACTGATCAAAACTTTCCCAGTTTTAGCCTTGGTGTGCTGCTTCTGGAACATCTGTTAGCCCCTACTGCTTTGTAAAGGACAAGATCAGGAGTGGAATGTATAAATACATTTTTATTTCATTATAATAGTTATCACCACATTATTTTCTTAAAATGCTTCTTAGTATATCCTTAGTCTTTCTGTGAAATATGGAGCCAAAAAAGATAACCTTGAGTCTGAAGCAGAGGGGAGGGACTTCAGCTTTGAGGACTCAACCAGAAATCTCATTAAAAGCTGGCCAGGACTCTCTTTCTGTGTAACTGAGTGTGGCCTGTGTATTATTGTATCAGAAACTAATAAAGATGAAGCAAATGCCTTTGTTTTCTTCATTAGGTATTCTGTGCATTGATAGTTTTGACATTCTGGGAGATGGAGTTAAGGAACTACTTGTTGGACGAGATGATGGAATGATAGAGATTTATAACTTTGAGAGTGCTGATGATCCTGTCCTTCGACATGATTATGTAAGCCCTTATTCTTCATACTGTGCTGGAAAAAAAACCAAACCATTAATTAAAAGTTAAAATCTGTCTTTCAAAACTTAGAGGATTGTTACTGCTAAAATGTGTGGTTTGGTTTTAATTTAAGAGGTTTGTAACATTGACAATATGACCTTGAAATCAGTATGGTAACATGTAAGAATCAGAAAATGAAGTTGTGATTTGAGCAGAAATCAAAATAATGTAGAGTGTGTTTAAGTTTTGGCTTAGTTGACTGCTGGGTGAAACCTAATCCAGAGTTGCTCTCTGAGTGAAAAACCCAAGAGTCTTGTGTATAGTCTGTGATTTACAGGTTAATAAATGGAAGCTGCCAGGGCTTCACTGAGCATAATTACTTTGGTTATCAATTGTTTAAAATAGTAATTGGATCCAGAGGGATCATTTCAATTCAGTCAGATTGCTAATTTCTGCTGGAAAATTACTATCAGCGTTATGCATTCAACTTGTCAATATGTTTGCTATGTGGAGTAGAATCTTCTAAAAGCTTCTGAAATGAGTGCAGTGATATTTCCCTCTGCTTGAATGTGTTTATTTGAAGGCTTTGTCAGAGAGCATTTCAGCAATCCAGGGTGGCTGTGTGGGAAAAGATGGCTATGATGAAATTTTAGCAGCAACATACTCAGGTAAGCTTTGTATCATTGACACAATAAATGCCATGTGTGGTGAGGTGATAAAATGGAGCAGGTTATATTGTTAGTGCAACTCACATCTCTTAAAATTTTGTGTTGAAAAGATTTCTTCTGATTTAATATTAACACTTTAAAAACTTTTCCTACACTTAAACTGTGGGGATTTTATATCTTAATATATTCATCTTGTGTAACGCATGGGCTGACTATATTTTGGTGTAAACTGCTGCCTTAATGTGATGAATTAATGAATATGTCTGAAGGAATTATTTATGATTTTTAATATATATGAAAAATGTTGATACAGAAGCATGTTTTTATTTTATTTTTCTATCTTTTATGTAATTTCATTTCTTTTCAGCTTCACAGTGCTTTAAATGGGGTTGATTTTGATTTTAGTAGGAAATAAAGCTCCCCTGTGTGAGGCATCCCAGCAGCTCCTCTGTGGGCCTTGAGCTATTGGCCTGTGTGTGACATAGGCCATGATGAACATGCTGCATATGTCAGCTGCTGGGAGCTAAAATATTGCTAATTCTATCCCTTTAGTGCTAAAAGTTAACCTATTGAAACTTGTAATGAAAATCATGTCATTTGGCAAGATACAATCCTCAGTCAGTTACTGAGAAATAATGGTGTTCCAAGTACCTCTTTTAAACATTTTTGAGTGATCAAAAGACCCTTGCACCTGACCTCACATGAATTGTTTTGGTATGATTGGCAGTACTTGGTACTGTTGCACCCTAAGTCCTTTGTGGCTTCTTTTAGTGGGAATGTTGTAAAGATCCTGGATCATAGAAGGAAGGAAAAAAGTGAAAGCCATGTTCCCCTGTGGGCTTTTAAAGGTGAATTCTGGTAGGATGTGCACTAGCCTGATTTTGCCAGAGAGCCAGAGCTGTAAGCACCCATTCATCTCTGCATATCATGCCTGAGGTATCAGAATATAATCAATTAGTATTTGCCTTTAGAAATAAATGTAACTTAGTAAGCAAAAGTAGAACCTTTTTCAAGCAGCAGCATCCAACCTCTAAGCCCACTGAGCAACATTCAGTTTGCTATAATCACATTGCACAACTTTTGTTTTAGTACTGCCAGTAATTCAAGGTTTTGTGAGAAAAAATCCAACTGCTCAGCTAAAAACTGTTAAAGAGGAATTTATTGCTCAAAGTACTTAATGAAAAAAAAAATGATGTTGTCTAATTTAAGCATGAAACCCATAAAAATGGTGCTCAGTGTCTAGGATTAATCCTACAAAAAAGGATTAAATTGGGCTCAAGTCTCTCTAGCCCAGTGTGTGGAACAAACATCACTCCACACGTAAAATAGCTGAGTGTAGAATTTTCTTTTTAGTTTATAAGGAATATAAACTTCATATATTGGTTTAGGCTGGCTGACAGGACTGACTACAGAACCTGTCCATAGAGAAGGTGGATCAGGTGAAGAACTTAAATTAAGTCAAGAAATGCAGAACAAGATTTCATCCTTAAGGTAATTGTCCTAGAAAGAAATTTAAATGGAAGAAAGGAAATGTTAAAAGCTGAAATGTCATCTCTTCTTCCTATCTTACTGGATTTTCTTTATCACTAATATATCTAGAAGTAGAATCCAACCTTTTCAAAGTAGAAATGAATAGCAGCCTCATTTCACAGTCTTTTTCTATCTTGCCTTCACATGATGATGTCTTAATGCTTTCTGCCTCAGTATCAGCAAGATAAAATTCCTTTCTTCCTTGCTGCTCTATAGCTTCTAAATGATGGCAGGAAAGAAGTCACTACCATATTATTCAAAATGCATTGTACTCTTGAAGGAAAAAGTTTGTCCTTTCCTGTGTCTCAGAAACCTCTTTTGGCAAGGAACATGTAAAATCCACATGTCCATGTTATAGAGTTTATATTTTATCTTTCCTAAGTACATCTAAGGGGAGCCATCAGTCACTTCTGGCTGAAAAATTGAGACCAGGAGATAAACATGATTGCCTTGCAAGTTTAAACTATTTAATTTCTCGTGTAGCTCTATAGTTGCCTTTTTTGAAGACATTATGAGTGGTTTCCCTTTTTTAGGAATGAGTTGGAACAATTGCAGATAAAAGTACTTCAGGAACGGGAGAAATACCAGCAGTCCTCTCACTCCAGCACTGCAGTTTCCTCAGTGCCTGCCTTCAGTGTCAACGACAAGTTCACACTGAACAAGGATGATGCCAGCTACAGCCTCATCTTGGAGGTGCAGACAGCCATAGATAATGTCCTGGTGCAGGTCAGTGGGGCTTTGTTCTTGGTGGATTTCTTGATGCATAAATAAAACACTCCTAGTTCAGAAAGCCAAGTTACAGCATCTTAAGGACATGCTTGTTAGGGAGCAAATACAACAAATTCATATTGAGCAGAGCAGCTTTACATTACCAAAATAGACCAAAGTGGCTGCTGTAACAGAAGATTTCTTTGTAACTTTGTGTTTGCTTTTGCATGTCCTAATTTAAACACCAGTTAAATGGGATGCACATCCTCACTTGCCAGTTAAGTGCCCTCTGTAGTGGAAAATTAATTTCAGAATGTTATGGGCCACCTGTTCACTTCCAGTGTGGAACAGTGTCTAATTTGTGTGCAGCTGGGGAGAAATAGTCCTGCTCATTACAGCCACCTTAATTAATTATTCCTCCTACTGTATCAGCTGAGATTAATGCCATCTTTGGTAGTCAAAAAGAGTAGCAGTACTGAATTACCTATTTTGGGAAGTGCATGAGGAGAAAAATGTGACAAGGAGGAATTTATGAGGTGATTTTTCTATAACAAACGAGAAAGAAGTATTGTAGGAATTTATTTTTCACTTCTTAATAAAAATCCTGTTTTTATTAAGGATGTTACAGAGCAGTGCTAAGCTACAGCTAATTTGTCACAGTATCAGATGTTTCCATAGCTAAATGAGACATAAAGAAATTGTTTAATCAACCTTTCATGTCTGAAAGACAGTTACAGATTTTACACTGAGGTTGTAGTAAACCAGCCCCCCAGGAGTTCAGGGAATAAGAGCAAGATCATCATGCTAGTCCAGGATTAACTAGTAAGCTGCATGTCTGTTAGGCTTTTGCCTCTGAGATGAAGCAATCTCCTTGCCTCTCTCTCCTTACAAAGCTTGATGACAGTCAGAGGATAAATGCAATTGGAGCTACTCAGCAATGTAAGCTCTTGCTTTTTCCTTCCTCCTGTGTTCTGCAGAGTGATGTCCCACTGGACTTGCTGGATGTGGATAAAAATTCTGCCGTTGTTAGTTTTAGCAGCTGTGATTCTGAGGTGAGTGAAACTGAAGAGGGGATGTCTGGAGAGATGGCATGATGGAAACTCTTAATATTGTGTAGCAAAAATAGAACTTGGATGTATATATCTCTGATTTAAAATACATTCAGTTAACTGCTCATCTGGTAATTGTGGAGAGCACAGCTTCTTTAGAGAGAGTGCAGAATTAGGAGCTAAAGGCAGGTCCTGATGTAAGGCAAACCTAAATATGCAAAAATATCTGCTCTCTGTTTTTGTTTTTTTTTGTTCCTGGGAAGGATTGTGAGAGAGACATTCAGTATTGCTCTCTTCTCTGGATTTCATAGACTCAGGTACATTTACTTCCAAGTAATTTAGGTGAAGAGTGTTACATTTCTTAGTTAATTCCTAAAAATTATCTTTAGAATGTGACAGTTCTGCTGTGTGGGGAGTCAAATGTTTGCATGCGTTTTTTTATATGTAATAACTACAGACTTAAATAGTTACAGAATTACTATTGACACTGAGGCTGGGGAGAAAATCCTGAAACCACCTTAGGATTTATTAAAATCTTCTGTAAAGTCTTCTCCCTTCTAACAGTCTTTTATTTTAGTTTTAAGAACTGAATTTGCACATCATTGTTCTGCCCTGGAGCTCCCAGAAATCAGCTTTTTATTTTAGGTTTTGTGCCATTTGTGATGATTAACTTAGTGCTTTTTGGGGTGTATTTTCTTACTGATCCTGCTTTAGCTTTTGAATGTTGAATTAATTTTGCAGATGAGTGGGGTGGGCTGACATGCATTTTTCAGATGAAAAGTAGGTATCTGTGTAATCTTTGTAGAGATATTAAAGAGTGTAAGAGGCTTTGGTTGACTTTTCCTTACAGAGAGATTTTATTTTTTTAACTCTACCACAATTAAAACTAATTGGAACATTCAGGGGAACCAAGGATTGCTTTTTTGTATTCAACACTTGTAAATAGCTGTGCATGCATAGCAAAAACTTCACTGTAACATAGCTACAGTTAAAGACCAGTAGAAATTTTGTGAATCTACAGACATATTTTGTATTATTTTCCTGTTTAGTTTTTTTTTTCCTTGTTTCAGCCAAATAGCAACTTTCTTCTTGCAACTTACAGATGCCAAGCAAATACTACAAGACTTGAACTTAAGGTAAAATGCTCAAAAATATGTTCCATAAAATCAATGGTTAATCCTGCTTTGGAATGAAGAGTTCTCCATGCTGATCAGTTCAATTTCTACTGCTGTTTTTTTCCTGAGACCTTCTAACCTGGGGCTTGTGTTCCTTTTTATTTGTCTTTAGGATTTCTAAGGGCTTCTAAAAATATGTCAGAGGAGAGCCTGGGATCTTTTTGAGTGTCCCTAAGATGAAAGCAGTGGGGACACCACAGATTGGGAAAACACAGGATTCTGAAGGCAATGTGTGGAACTTAAAGCTGAGGGAGGTGTGGGAAAGAAAGCTCTGGCACTGTTTATTCTCTGAAGTGTTTGAAGGAAGTTACATTGGGAACTAACAAGAGAATAGAGGCTCAATTTGTATTTTGGAGAGGAAGCAAATCCTATCATCCCATGCTTATTATACTTAAAGGCACGTGGGTGTTTTGGAATTTATTTTTAAGGATCCACCAAATTCATACATTTTATGGCAACCACCACAGGAAATAGTGAAGGAAATCCTGATTAGGAAAATCCTCAGCATGCCCACAGGCATGAGGTTTTCTCTTTTTTACTGCAGCCTTCTAATCTGATACATGTTTACGTAAATCTCATAATTTTTGAGGCTTTTTATTTTAACTGATCAGAAAATGAGTTAGAGGGTGTTACTTTATTAATATTTATCTAATACAGCAGCACTTCACTGGACTATGTTCCATTTAGTTTTAAACTCATCTGCTTTATTTATAGTGGCACTATCAAGTAAATATAGTACTATAAATATTCCTGAAATACTAGGGGCTTTCTTTAACATACTTAGAATATTCACTAAATTTCCAAACAGTGGTAAAATTATCTCTTCCCTTTCCTTATTCTCTGTGGGTTCTTTCCTCTCTGCAGGTTCGCTCGATTGAAGGACAGTACGGGACACTTCAAGCGTATGTAACTCCAAGAATCCAACCAAAAACCTGTCAAGTTCTTCAATATCAAATTAAACCACTCTCACTTCACCAGAGAACTCATTCTATTGACCAGGACAGGTATGTGCAAAGGAAAATCAATACCTTTTTTCCCTTGGAAAAAATGACACAAGGCAGCTGAAACATTTGCTCAGTAAACTTAAGTATGGAATTTCTAAGCCCTAACCTACACTTTTGAGCCTGTAGTTCCATTTCATGGATTTCCTAATAGAAATAATGGATTGAATGGGTTCCTTGCCACTCTTGTTTTGGGGCTATTTTTCATTTTACTGCCCTGGGTTACAGTTCAGCCCCATGTGTTAGTAGAGCTGAGGGTGTGGTAGAATGGAAGCTTTCCTCTGTAGGTAACTGTGTCTTTTCAGTTTCAGCCTCATTCTCTGCTCCACCCTTTTCCTCTCATTTTTTTTCTCACAGCTAACTTGGCCCCAAAACTGATCCAAGACTTTTTTACCTTTATCTCTCTGTTATAGGAGTTTTGTATTTTACACAATTTTGGATGGATTTTTGCCCACCTTACTAACATCTCGTATTGCCTCCAAGGTTCTGCTTGTTCAAACCAAAAGTGAAGAACTGAAGGGAGGCTACCAAAGGCTTCAGTGTGCAAATGAGCTCCACTATGCCTTGTTCTTGATAAAAATGCTACATCTGGGGTTTACAGCATGGGAGGCTCTTGAGGCTCTGTCTTAGTCATACTTGCTCTTGTCAGTTATTTACCTTTGTCCTAAATTTCAGGTTTAACAACCTGCAGTGGGACATCAAAAACTTCAACTTGTTTTTTTTTTCCTAGATCTGACGTGCCTAGTGGGAGGTAAAACTTGAATGTGCATGTGGCTTTGCATTTTGAAGTATAGAAAAACAGCTGTAATCTGCAATATGTATCTGTACTTAGGGAGAGACCTGATTTTCTAGGGTGCTGATTAAAAGGAAACCACCACATGGAACTGAACTTTTTTTATATGAACAGTGTCCCTCCTTCTTAACTATTAACTGTCCTTTTTCTCTTTTAATTTGACAATGTCACAGGCCCATGAATACACTGATGCTCAAAGGCCAGTTCAGTTTTGCTGAAATTCACTCCTGGGTTGTGTTTTGCTTGCCTGAGGTGCCTGAAAAGACTCCTGCTGGAGAGTACATCACCTTTTATTTTCAGAACACTTTCCTGGGAACACAGCTTGAAAGTACCTACAGGTAAAATAGAATTACTAAACCTAATGCATGCATGTGTGTTCAAGTTTATATATTTTAAACTGTTCTTCTTTTATAGAAAAGGTGAGGGATATTTTAAATCTGACAACATCTCTACAATATCCATCCTCAAAGATGTGCTGTCCAAAGAGGCTACTAAAAGGAAGATTAATCTCAACATATCATATGGTAAAAATTCTTCTCTATTTTGTTGTCCTTCAGTTGGTGTGTTATTCCCATAAATGGAATATGTAGTACTCATTTGCCTGTTGGGGTTCTTTTTTACTCCCTGCTAGATGTAAATGAAGAATCTGTGAGGCACACATTAAAGTTGATCCACCCTAAATTAGAGTATCAGCAGCTGCTGGCCAAGAAGGTGCACTTAATAGATGCTTTGAGAGTAAGTATCTGAACTCCTGGGGTTTGATCTTTATGGGGGGTTATGCTGTCAGATACTAAACCATGGCTCAAGTCAGGTGTGTGTCATGTGGGGTCTGTTCCCTTAAATTAAATTAAAGCATGTATTTGAAGTGTCTAGGAGAGAAATTTCTTCAATGAAAATTCTCTTTTTTGCTATATAACTAGTGAATAACATGTGGGTTTATTGTAGATGCTTAAATTGGATGGTAGGAGGGCAGCCAGCTTTATCATCTAATGTTCTGTGCTAGCCTGCTGTTAGTTTCCAGCTCCTTCTGTCTCTTTTCCCATTAGCATTTATAGTTTTTTAGGTCACCCAGGCCAGATGCAACTTCTTTGCTTTGGAACTTCATCCCAGTGTCTCATAATTTCTAAATCATCTGCTTTTGAATCTTTTGCTTAATACCTTCCTCAGTAGCCTTTGGGAGATACCAGTTAGGCAGCTCATCTCAGTTCTTAGACTTTTTTCCCAACAACCAGGATTGTCCTGTCAAAAGCTCACTATCATCGAGTTGGTATTTATTATTTAAAGGGAGGGGAGGTGAAAATATTCAGCCAGTTCTCTTCTGTCCTTTTGGGGGACTCAGATACTTGTCAGAGCTCTTCAGATAGCAGAAATCTGGCTACCAGTGAGAACAGTGTGAATCTTTATTATCACTGAAAGGGTTTTACTTGGGCTTGGTTTGGGATTTAAACAATATTTTTTGGCAAATCAGGGATTTAAACAATGGAGAATTCTTAATGCACATTGTCTTTGTGCAATAATAATGGTGTTGTGCATCTTGCTTGTTTTAGACAGCAAATCTTCGACAAATTTTTTATCACTCATTTTTTGGTTGGTAGCTTATTGACAGGCAGTATAACAATCTAATGATTGAAAGCTGTTATCCCAGCAGACTCTCAGTGCACAACATCATTACCTCTTGTCTAGAAGAGAAGTGCCTTTCTCTGGAGGATAAAAAGATCTGTACTATCAACCATCCCAAATTGGTCTGCTGATAGACTGAGGCTTTTTAGAAGAGGCATTCAAAACTTTTTGCTGTCAGAAATTGAGTGATACTTTCAGAGTTTACGTATACCTTCAGACTTCACTGAGTGCTACAAATTTTAGGAATTCACTTATTCTAAAAATGAAGGTATGGTCAAGGCTTGAGTCTGCATGGTGTGATTCTGTTCTGGCTCAGAGCTGGAAGCTGAAATACGCAGGATTTTGAGACTCCAGTCTATGAAGTGCCATCAGGCATTTCATTAGGAGACTAGAAAATGAGGCACTCTGACCATAACACTTGCTAGTTTAGAAGGGGATTGTCTTCCCTTTGAAGTACTTCCTTCTGACATACCTGAGCTTCATTTCTTCTGACTTAGTGCTCTTATGATACTTACCTGCTGTTAGCTCTTACCATTTTAAACTGTCTTTGAGGAATTACAAGTTCATGAAGGTAACGTGGACTTCCTGCTCCCAAAATACCGCAGCATTTTGGAAGAGGCAGATCAGCTGCTGGAGGAGTACAAGAGACAACCTGCACATCTTGAGAGACTTTATGGTTTGTTGACAATTCAGCTTTATTTAAATGGGGCTTATCATCCAGAGACATGGCTGAAAAATACATAGCTGCTTATATTTAGATGATTCTTGTCTTTATGGACATGGTTAAAGATTGTGTTCAAATTCAGGATGACACTTAAGAATGTATAAAAGTTAAGTGGCTTGGATTTGTTTACAATTAAACCATTGTTTAAAATGTGAACTTTAAAAACTCTTCTAACAACTGGAATATTTGGTACATAATAATGAGTTAAAAGTAGAGATACCTCCTACTGAAAATAATTCCTGGAATTTTACCTTTACAGGTATGATCACAGATCTCTTCATAGATAAATTTAAATTTAAAGGCACCAATGTGAAAACCAAAGTTCCTCTACTTCTGGAAGTTCTGGATGGCTGTGATCAAGATGGATTGATTGCTTTTTTTGATGCTGCCTGACAAGGAAAAAGCAGAGTAATTTTTCTGGGTTTAACCAAGGCATTTCGGTATCCAGTCAAAAACACTTTTACTCTTTTGTTGTACTGTCAGATCTTAGGTTTTATTCATATTTATTACCATATTGGATACAGTAGGAAACTTCATATCAACTGTTGTGTATGTTAGCTGTATGCAGAGGTTTTATGTACAGTGTTAAGAGCTCAAGAGCAGATGTAAATACCAAATATCCTTTTGGCAAAAATGTTTTCACTGCTGTTTAAGACAACCTCGAGTAGCCTGTTCCCCAGCTGCAAGAATGGATGAAGAAACTGGTTTCCAGAAACTTGGATGGATTTGGAAGAAATCTGTGTATTTAAGCAGTACTGAACTTAGTTTTTCTTGTTGTGTTGAGAATGTGGCGTGAGAATCTCACCAGACTTGATGTAGCTGGTGTGTACAGAGGGGGGAAGAACTCTGAATTTTGACTGATGACAGCTCCATTTAAAGCCACATTTGTTTAGGAATGGATGGCATTAAACTTCCTCAGTGCTTCTCCAGCCTCCCTGTGCTTCATTTCAAAACTCCACCTACTTTCTCACTTGGTTTTATTTAAAATTAGAAGAGATGAAGCAGCCAGTGGAGACAGAGATCTGTTTGCAAGTAAAAAAGATCAACTCCATTGAAGTGACACAGAATCACCAAGGGTCGAAGACGCCTTTGAGATCATCAAGTCCAACCATTAACTTGTCATTAGCACTGTAACCCCTAAACCACATCCCCCAACCCCATATGCTGACACCTCTTAAACACCTTCAGGGATGGTGACTCCCCGTAACAGTGATAATTTTTTTCCTAATTGTCTCATTTGAGGATGGGGAGGCTCTGGCACAGATTGCCTGGGGCACCTATGGATACCCCATCCCTGGAAGTGTTCAAGGCCAGGTTGGATGAGCAGCCTGATCTAAGGAAAGGTGTCCCTGCCCAGAGCAGGATGGTTGGAACACAAGTACCTTTGTGGTCTGCGATTCTTTGATAATCGAAAGATGAGTATGGTCTCATCCTGAGGCCGTTTCCTGTCCCCTCGCTGCGGGCACCTCATTTCCCCCTCATTTGAGAGAGCTGGAGAGAGCGATGAGGTCTCCCTCTAACCCGGCCAAACCCCCCCCATCTCCCGGGCCCCGTTCAGGAGCCCAGCTGCAGCTCGCTTCCCACACACGTTTCCCGGCGGGAACGCCCGAGGCTCTTCTGTCTCTCCCTTGGGCGGGCGCGGGGCCTGCCGTCCCCGGCAGCCGCGCTCCCTCCCCGTGCGCTCCCCGCCCTCCGCGTCCCCTCCCG
>NW_005054435.1:862464-874260 GCF_000277835.1 Geospiza fortis | reverse complement strand
CCCTGGCTCCCCTGGGCAACGCCATGGAGCTGAGCTTTGGTACGTGAGAGCCCGGCCCCCGGGCGCCGTGCAGGCCGCGACCCACCTGCTCCCCCTCAGGGCCCTGCCTGCCCCCGGGGAACGAGGAGGAGCTCGCCCTGGGAAGGGCTCCCAGAGCCAGCTGCAGGGCTGTGGCCTGGGACGCGGGCTGGTTTGGTTCCTTTGAGCCTGCTACCAGGGTGCAACAGCTCTTCCATGCAGCTGAGCCGATGTGCTCTTATCCCCTGCTGGTTTAGGCCGTTTTTTAATTTATAACTTTAACTATCAGTACCTCATGGGAGAAGCCGTATTACAGAAAAGATCAACCCATAAAGCCTCGCCCTTTGCTACCATTACAGAGTTAGAAGGGGACTTTACCCAGGCAGATCTCAAGACGTAAAAGGTTTTTCTGCCAGTTAGTGGTGCAAGTGTTTTGAGCTCTTGCCAGTATGTGAAAAATGGGAACTGCCAGATCCATCTTCTGTAGCACATGTCTGAATATCTGGGGGCTGGTTTTTCTGTGATCCACTTCGGCAGGCTACAAAAAGCTCTGTCGCCCCTGCCCTGTTTTAAACCACAATCTAACCTTGCAGGATCCACATCTATGTTACAAGGTAACACAGGGTGCACTGAGCACTACATAATTGCAAGAGAGTTTTCCATCTCTTTATTCTTAGCAGGAAGAGGAGAAAGGGGAAGGGAAAACTTCCCTGTTGCCCCAACATGTCACTTCCGTAGAGCCTCCCCAACTCCCAGTCCAGCTGAGTGAGCCTGCACAAGGTTCCCTGTGCTGTGAGGAAATGATGTGATGGTGCCCATTTTAACATGCCTGTTATCCTCTGCTTAGATTCTCCAAGTATTATGGATATTTCAATAACCTCAGAAACAGAAGAGAAAGCACCAAACGTTAATAATGTGCCAGACTATATCAGTGAAATCCATTCATACCTGAGGGAAATGGAGGTGAGCTGCTGTCCCTTTTCTTATTTGCATACAGCCCACGGGGGAAGAGTTTGGGGTGGAGAAATGTATCTGAACATGAGTTACCAAGACAGTGACTAAATTAGAGCTTGCTAGAAAAGGAGAAATAAGAGCACGGGACTGGTTTATTGTGATAAAGTTTATTGTGCCACACACAAGCTGGAAAGTGAGATTACAGAAATAGAATTTACTGATCCTAAACTCACCAGTGTTTACTTCTGATTTGTTAAACTTGTGATAAGTGGAGTTTAAACAGTTGCTTCCCTACCAGCCCATGGTCCAGCCTCAACTCTATCTGTCATCTAAACCTACAGGTGAAGTGCAAGCCCAAAATAGGTTACATGAAGAAGCAACCTGATATCACAAACAACATGCGGGCTATTCTCGTGGACTGGCTGGTGGAAGTTGGAGAAGAATACAAATTACAGAATGAAACCCTGCACTTAGCTGTAAATTACATTGATAGGTTTCTTTCTTCCATGTCTGTTTTGAGAGGAAAACTTCAGCTTGTGGGTACTGCAGCTATGCTGCTCGCATCGTAAGTGAAATTGCTTCATTTCAAGTTCCACCTGCTGGTTTCATACAGATGAAAGTCTTGTGGCTGTTCTGTTGCCTAGAGCAGGACTGACTTGGGAAGGCTTCACAGTAGGATAAAAATCAAGAGTTATCCACCTGAAAGCTTGGCAGTTATCTTTGAAGTTTGCCCCTAAAGTGAGAATCCGTTATTTCCAGGTGCAGCAGCTGGCATCTAAAACAATATTTGAGGGAATATGCTTAAGGCATGTGAAAAGCAAGTTGTGCTTGCCCGAGTTGCTAATTTAGTGGGTTATTCTGGAGTTTCAGTGACTGCAAGTACTAAATTCCTTAGTCCTGAATTATCACGCTGTTGTAACTCTCTAATTTCAAATCCTGGTGATTTAAGAGCTACTGAACTAACTGCAGCAAACTTGTTTGGCACCCGTGCTCAGCTCCTTGCCAAGCCAGAATTTAAATGAGCATTTCATTGAATGCTGGTGGTTTTCTAGTACTCAATTATTTACTTATAAATGTTTCTCCTGGCAGAAAGTTTGAAGAGATCTACCCTCCTGAAGTAGCCGAGTTTGTCTACATCACAGATGACACCTACACCAAGAAACAGGTCCTAAGGATGGAGCACTTAATTCTGAAGGTTTTGTCATTTGACTTGGCGGCTCCAACAATCAACCAGTTCCTCACCCAGTACTTCCTACACCAGCAGACAGATGCTAAAGTGGAGAGCCTGTCAATGGTAAGTAGGAATTCCTAGCTCAGCTCATGTAATTAGAGAGTTTTATTGCAGATACTTATTGCACATGTATGTATATATGTATAACTTATGTACACCCTATGAATTGTGCTCCTCCAGAAGTGGTGCCCCACTGCTGGGAACTAACACTCCTATTGCCACTTTCTGTTTGGGATACTCCAATTCTTATCAGAGGCTGGCACTTGGCCTGGCTCAAGCATGCACCCTTATTCAGAGCAGGCAGAGATTAATGAACTTGAAACTGGGGCTTGTTGCACTGCTAGATAGATGTTTCCCTCTCTCTTATTTACTGCTGCCACACCTACCCACACGCTTTGGCAAGACCACTAACACACTTTGGCAAAAAAGGGCTTTTGGTTTGGTTTTCTCCTCAACCAGCAGCAAGCTCTAAATCCAGAGACTGATTTCTAGAGAAGAGCACAGATAACCTTTCAGCTGAAGTTATAGTAAATCCTAGCTCTGTGGTAGGTACCAGAGGTCCTAAACACAAGCCTTTGTCTCACTGTGCGAAGGTCAGACCTGACTACACTCTTCCCTCTAGTTCTTGTATGTTTGTAAATATAAAATGTGCTGGGAAAGCATGTATTAGGAATGCTGTTTGGCAGTAGCTAGCAGGAGATGCTTAAAGAGAAAGTAAGTGGAAACTGATAAAAGGTGTCCTTCCAGCTGATGGCAGGATTGGAAGCTCAAGTTAGGGTTCTAGAGCAACTGTTAACTTTTGGAAGGACATGATTCCCTTTTTCATTTCTCTTGCAGTACCTGGGAGAGCTGAGTCTAATTGATGCTGATCCTTACCTGAAATACTTGCCATCAGTTATTGCTGCTGCAGCGTTTCATCTGGCAGATTACACACTCACTGGACAAAGCTGGGTACGTAGCATTCCAGCGTGAGCCTTCACAGGCCTCTGTGTATGCTCAGTGTATTTGTACACAGTTCTGAGTGCTGGGCCTGGGCTCCAGGAATTGCAGCCCCTCTGTGCTCCTGGGGTCTTAATTCTTGATTAAGGATTGCTCCCTGTGGCATTTGAAAAATGGGATGGGTGAGGTAAATATAGTTCAACAGAAAGCTAAAAACTCCACCACTGGTGGTCAGCATAAGTGAACAGCAACATTCAAATGTCCCTCAGCCTTTCTTTTTTCCCCTCAGCCTGAATCCCTGTGCAAAGTAACTGGCTACACCCTTGAAGACATCAAGCCTTGCCTCATAGACCTACACAACACCTACCTCAAAGCAGCCCAGCACACACAACAGTCCATAAGGGAAAAGTACAAGAGTACCAAGTGAGTATCTGTGGAGGTGTTAATGTCTGATTTGTCCAAGCATGTAACTGCCTGGCAGGGTGTGGGTGTGGGATATATATCTTTTGAGTCTTCAGGCAGATTCAATTCATCTCTTCAGTGAGAGGGTGACAAAACTCCCTGGGGTTTTTACATGGTGGTTTGTCGGGCAATACTTTCTGTTGCTGCCTGAATTGTCAGGTAGAAACTGGAGGAATTTTCTTGACATTGCTACAGTTGGTGATACCTAATGCTCCTAAAAATCTGTGTGTGGGGCATGGCAGCCAACAAGCCCCAGAATGTTTCCTGCCTGCCTTGTAGGAAATGTGCTTTGCTGCAGTTATGCTGCTCTTTGTGGCAAAGAGCTCTTGAGCAAGATGACATCGTGCCTCTTTTGTTCCCTCTCTAGGTACCATGGAGTATCGCTCATTGACCCACCAGACACACTAAACTTATTGTAGTAATCAAGAGACTGATCTTTTTAAGAGATGTATATTACCAGGAAATGATGTACAGTTTTAAACATGATTCAGGATTCTAGATATGATCACTCAGAATATGAATACAGGCTTTGATGACTTCAATTATGAAGTTTAGTTTCATGTGGTTTTAATGTAAATCTTTTGTACATGCAATCTTGTTAAGAGTTTTAGCTGTGTTTTTATCAAAATGTTCTCTTGGGCACAGAATTAACCATGCAGGCCACGTGAAGTCTGAGACTGCTTATCTAATTATAGACTAAATGTTAATACTAGCAGTGCATTATTATAGTAGGGCTTTTTCTCCTTCTGACTAAGAAAGATTTGGTCTCCACAGAGTATCAGTAGCATTTTTATTCTGTCTAGTTTAAACTGAGATTTAGCATAGATCCAAAACATTGCCTTAATGGCTACAAAACTGGAAGAAACTCTCTGGCCACCAGGAGAGCTCCTTGCTGGAACCGATTCATGAGGCTCTTTAGGATGTGCCCCAGTTGCTGTATAATGTAGTGCCAGATCTTCATCAGGGGAAAGGCTGAATGCTCTGCTGCAGGGACTGCACAGTTAAAACCTCTGCACCAGTTCATACCTCATGCTTCCACTACGCAGAAAATGGTTTTGCTGTCAGTATCTTCTGATCCAAGTGTAAAACTGATACTAATCTAAACCCATGGAGTTCCCACTGATGTGTTGGCTGTCCCAAAAGTCCATTGATGCCTACTGAGAAAATTAGTCCTCAGTCTGCTTGCCTTGTACCTCTTTAGGGGTGGTGGAGGGGTTAAACTGCAGTGGGTGAACTGCTGCTCTGTGGCCTCAAGAGCAAGGAATGTCTTCTGACATGGATGGGGTGTGTGCAGAGCAGCAGGGATTCCGTACACCCCTCACGCTTGGGAGGAGCTCCTCTCTGGCACACAGCAAAAACGTGCCATGCTTTTCCTTAGTTCTGGAACTGTTACATAAGCAAACTGGCATTCAATCAGCATTAGATCAAGTGGATGTTTACCTTCAGCCTGTGTAAATGGAGTGATGCTGCCCTGTACTGCTGCTGTTGGCATGTAAAGCAGCGAGTGCACGGAAGTGGGCTGAATTGAGCCATTTCCAGGTTGGCTAATAAACAGTTTTTGTATCTGATGTTAGTGGTCTTGCCAATAGCTTAAAATCACTGAGGTACGGTAGTGTTGTCATCTTAAACTGGCATTCATTTCTAAAGCATTTTGGCAAGGGCTGCCCTGTGAAACCTGTGCCTCTTCAATTTGGAGTCGCTGCTGTCTCTGGTTATCTGGGCACCCAGCAGTATAAACTCCTCCTCACAGATGTCCAACAGCTGTTTGGGCGTGGGCTATTTGAACTAACTTTTTTCAAATTGTCATCTGTCAGGCTGAGCAGCTGTGGTTAATGAGAACAACTCCTTGTGTCATCTCAGCAGCTACAAAGTTACTACTCTGTCCCCACCCTTGTGCTCCTGACTGAGCCTTCCCTGAACCACCTCAACTACAAAACCAATGATGATCAAAATTCTGGTCGAAATAAGCAGCAGGAGTGGCCTTTATGGCCAATCTGATCTTCTTAGGATGCACTTGGACTTTTATGCATGTTCTAATGCTTAATGAAGAACCACATTTCATTGGCCAACAGCCTTTGTTTGGATTAATTTCACTGGGATGCTACTGAAATGCTAAAATGAATTTGGGACAGCCTATGCAGTGTATCATGTCTGGTGCTTGGGGTTGGAAACACTTTAACCTTGCAGGAGAGGGAGTTTGCATAGGGAGGAATGTGTTTTTCACTGTTTGTGACCTTGGAAAGGCAACTGGCAACGCTGACTGGTAGCAATTACTTGAAGGTTCCAGGCCACAATGCTCTTCCTGGGAAACTGGGTTCTGCCTTCCCCTTCCATTCTGTGGTGTATTCCAAGACCACTGAGAAATATCAACATTGGAGGGGTAATTTAAAGGAAGCTTATGAAGTATTTTCTCCAGAAAAGGAGCAAGTAGCAGTACTTTAGGTGAAAAGACTTGAGTGGGTTTTAGTATTAATTTAGTGCTTGATCAAAGAGCTGTGCTCAAGTTTCAATGGAATTTGTTCCCGTAGCATGGAGGAAAATTCTTCCATGCTCCCTGAGCTTTATCTTCACCATTATCAACCCAACTTCCTCTGCAGCCTAACAAAAAATCTCCAGTCAGGGGCTGGCATCTCTGCCCAGCATGATAATGTTCCTCCTTCCTCAGGGCAGCTCTTGCTTCTGCTATTAAGTGCTATCTTTTCCCACCTTCTCATTTTCCAAAGTTAATATGGGACAATTCCAGCTTTTGCTTCTAAGCCTTGAACAAAATATCCCAGGTTGTACTGTACTACTGTTAAGCCTATCCAGGTTAACTTATCCATTCCAACTCAAGGCTCTAAGGAATATAGGGATGCTATGTGTGAAGAAGGGAGAAACAGCAGTGCAAAAAATACTGTTCTTTTTTCTGAAGAAGTTTACAGTCTTGTGGTACTACAGAACTAAGAAGGAACTGCATCTTCACCCATTTTTGTACTCAGGACAGTGACTTTGGGTTGGAAGAGCTGACACTAAGAAAATGCACTGGTTTAGCGCCTGGAGAAAAGAAGTTTTGTGTGTTGGTCCCTTCCTGAAAGAGCACAACTTGATTCAAGCTTTGCCTGGCTGGGAGCAATGTTATATACATATGGTTTGGGGTTTTTTTTTACATTAATTTCTTAACCTGATTTGGGGAATGTAAAGTCTGCAACAGTAACTTTTCTCCTGTTCACAGCTCATGTAATGCTGAGGTCACCTGTAAAATAGCCCTGCTTCACTCTGTAAATATGTGTATGTTTCCAGGGTCACTTGTTTGCAAACAATGTGCCCAGATCAGGTATTTTGCAATCCTCCTTGTCTCTTTGTTTTGCCTGATCCTAAACTGAGAGCATAACTCTTCGCCTATAGTTCAAGAAGCATTCCTATCTGTTGCATGTAATATTTAATTAAACTTTTAAAGAAACTCCACTGCTGAAGTTCTGTGCTAGTTTCTTAAGTCCATGCATTTCTGCTGATTTTCATACGAAGTGGTCTGAGTACAAGGTAAGATTTGCAGTAGTGGGGGCAAGAAGGTTTTAATCACAGCACATTGATTTTCCCCTGTGAAGAAAGCTGAACTAGGGGAGTTTTTGCTGCAGCTGGATGCCAAACCTAGGATTTCAGTTACAGGCACCATTTTTTTATTTAAATCTGTGTACAATGGTTTAACATATACATAAAAGCAAAACCAGATATTGGGAGGGGAGGAAATAAAATTATCTACAAAAATAAGCTCAGTAATAATACACTAAAATCCATATTATACATCCTTCCTGCAGGAGGGATGATGGCTTTAACGAGAAGTTCTCTTCTTTCTTCTCCTTTTGTTAAATGCTTTCTTACTTGGATTTTCTTGTTTGATGCTGGTCTGTGTTCTGTCAGCAAACAACAGTTGTATCAGAGAAACATACTGAATAGTTTTTCAAAATAACACAGGCTGATTATCCATAACTTGGCAACTCCCCACCACGCCTGGGGCCAAGGTGTAAGTTAATCTTTTGAAAGTGCACTAACAACAAGGGTTTCCATGGATACAGCAGCAAATCTCACTTCTTGGAGGTAAAACTCAACATCAGCTCTAGTGCAGCACATAGAATGTCTGCAGCAGCTCTAAGGAGCCTCTGACTGAGATCCACTTGTATGTGCTCACTCCCTCTGGAAGGACTAAAATGAGTCAAATAGCCAAAACCATCTCAGACAGCTGCAGGCCAGCCAGACTCTGGCCTCCCAGGACAAAAGAGATTTAGCCTAGATTTAAACTTCCTTGCTCTCAGCTATATCTGTATTCCCTTTTATCCATTGAAACCTTTCTTGGCCTTGCCAAAATTCTGTCCTTCCTGGTAATACTTCCTACAAACTCTTTCCCCCTCCTAATTCCATTTGCTGGTTACCTTGTTTTCCTTGGTAGTTCCTGTGGTTCCAGAATGACAACTTCTTCCTCCTCGCTGTCAGACAGAACAATGGGTTCATCTAAAAAACACACAAACCCCACAAACCCCAGACTGCTGGTCAGTTTTGTACAAACAACTCCTGTAAATAATAACCACAGCATTTTTAAAGAAACATCCAGAGGGGCTACTGATTCATTTGGAGCCCTCCCCATACTACAGAAATCAAGTTTTGAAAATAACTGACTGGGTCAAGTGGAATTAGCAAATGTGTAAAGTGGCTACAATGGTTCTTTCTTCCTACAGACCTTTCACATTTTAATTATGAACTGTTAATAAAGTGATATAATAAGATCTGATATTAAGAAAACAAATACTTACCACTCTTAGTTTCCTTCAGTGTACTTGTATCCTCAGTCTCCACCTTCTCACATTCAAAAGCAGCTGCCTCACTTTCACCTTCCTCTTCTGCTGCTTCTTCCTTCTCAGATTCTTCAAGGTCTCCCCAGGAGCTCTCTATTCCTTCCCCAATTTGGGCTGTGCCAGGAGTGTGCACTACTGGACTGGCAAAACTGCAGGAGTTAAGAAAAACCTTGGTGTTGGCTGGTAAATTTCTTTATATTCTGAGAGCAAAGCTGGGGAGAACAGCCCTAAAGGGGAGGTCAGAGCGCCACTTCTCCAGTCACTGTAATAATAATCACAGCTCTGACCTCAGCTTTGCACTTTAGGCAAGGAAGTAAAATCAGACTGAACCAAGACCAGGATGATGATGATGAGGATGATGTTTCCTCTCAAGGTTATATGGCTACCTAAGCTATGAGGAATCTTAGATGTGTGTTTAGCCTGGTTTTCCCCTGGGTAATACCCTGGAAAAGATACACTTCTGAGGGAGGGTCAGCTTTAGCAATGATTTCTCCAGCCTGTTCTTCCACGTCGTTGGTGTCCACAGCAGCACTCTCCATTTTGAAGGTAGTGATCCTTTGGTTGGGGATGGATTCTGCAAAGCCGAACTTCCCGCCTTCTTTCCTGGTCATTCAGCAACAGACATTATTTCAGGATAACCAAAAACTGCTTCTCTTTTCAAGTTCAAATATACAAATGCTTGCTATTCAAAGCAAATACAAGTGAAGACAATTTGCTGCTGAAACCACAATCTGAAAACTCCCATTTCCAGCCCTTCCCAAAACACTCACCTGGCTTTCTGGTCATTTTCCAAGGCTTTCTGAATCAGTTCTGTTATTTCTGCGACCTTAACAGCTGTTATTTTACTGCACCTCAGAATCTGTTACACATACAAAAAGCAGCTTACAACCAGGAAATCAAGAGGTTTTTAACTGAAACTACAGAGCATCATAAGCATCACAGACATTTAAATCACAGGAATTACAAACACAATATGGCACCTCAGCATGAGGGACTGGACTGACTGAGACTTATGCAAAAAGTTAACAGCTTCAGAGTGCAACTGGGAATAATTTGCAGGGCTTTTTTTCAGCCAAATCTCAGGGAAAATAAAAAGATGCATATCTGACCAAAAACTATGCATTTTCTACATCCCTTCTGCAGCATGGTACACAGTACTATGTTCTTCCACTAAGACAAAAAATACCTCATCTTTTCCAATAAAATCAGACAGTTAATTGACTTCTCAGCTTCCAAATGTCATGGATATTTCCACATCAAGACTGCAGCACAGGAAGCAGTCTGTACATCACAGAAAGACCCATCAGAGCAAAGGTTTACCTGATCTGGCAGCAGCATGACCACTCCACTGGACTGGATGGTACAAATTTCATGGTGTTTATTCATGGCAATTACCAGGAGCCCATCCATCACCCGCTCCTCACGTTCAGTTGGATCCACCAACAAATAGGTCCTAGAATCAAGGTTTGAAATATGAGGCAACAGTAGGAATTCGAGGTATCTTACTACCCTTAAACACAATTAAACAAAGGAATTGGTTTGCATATTAATAACTATGGGTACACAAAGTTTATACCCCTTATATGGGTACATAAGACCTCAAAATCTTACCCTTGATGGAAGAAGGCAAAACTGACACAAATGGGCATGTGGTGGATACTCAAGGGGACAGGATCACGTTCCTCAGGAGTGTACTTTGAAAGGAATTGGCCCAGAACACAGTTATTTATGAAACTTGTTTGATTTTAAAGTGACAAAGAAATTTCAGGAAATTAAAAAAAAAAAAAAACAACCCAATAAACAAAAAGAACTTACCACAGTTACTTCCTCTCCTTGCACAGACACATCTGGCCTGCGAAAATGGCACAGAGCTACAATCCCTGCTATGCTGGCAGCATCAGTGATGTTGCCATCATGGTTTAACAGGTGCATGTCCAGCCGAATTTGCCAAACCTGACAAAAATACAAAAAAACCCCAAACTGCTGGATTCTACAGAAGTTTGGGGTTTTTTTAAACTAGTTCATTTTTTTGAACCAGAAAAAGAACCAGTATATTTTCCTTAGGTCTTTGATTAAGAAGATGAAAGATCTTGGTATATTTGAAGATACCCAGATTTAATTATGACAAAGTATGCAGCACTTCAGCACAATTTAAACATCATTCTGTTGGGTCTCAGCTACTTCAGAAAGCCTATGCAGAAAGGCAAAGTAAAAATACCTCTCAAATCAGACAAGAGGATCTTTACATTAACCTAAAATCAGTACTTCTACTATCCAACACAAGACAGAGACCAACTTAAAATTGGACTACACGTATCTTTTAGTTTAAACCGACCAGAAATGAAGTTTTCCTACCTTTTCACCAGCAACAACGCAGAGAGATTCAGTCTCAATGCACTTGGAATCTCTGAGGCATCGCTCCAGCAGTCTGTTCAGTGACACCAGTAACTCGGATTGCCTGTTGGAACAAAATTAACCCAAACTCAGCACGATTACAGTGGCTTTTATGCCATCCCTGTTTAGTCCTCTTAAGACATTCATTACCTGCCAGGCTCCAGCCCAGGTGCAGCCATGGGTGAGAGCTCCAGGTTAAAGAAGAGCACACCTTCCGTGGGCCGACTGGGCTTAGGGGGAACGAGTTCGCACGAGACCTGGGCAAGAACCCTGCCAAGCAAATAAAGCACCAAGTCACAGAGTGTACCGGGGAAAATCTAGAAACAAAACACATACTTGGGAAAAAAGCACGTGGTTAGGGTTTTAGTTTGTAATTCTCACTCCTGACAGTTTCTTGTTCAATGCCTGTCATACATATTTAAACTTTAGTCAACAACTGAAAGAACCAAATGTTAAGAACTAGAACATACTCCTGTCTTTTAAGACTAAAAATTGACTCGAACACATGAGAAAATGTAATGAAATATTGTGCATATATTCATAATGCAATAATTCATATTGTGCATATTCATATGCATCAAGTGCTTATATTTCATTTTTACACAGGCAAAAAAGGGTCGTTTGGTTTGGGGAAGAATGCAAAATGCGAGATATAGGGAAACGGGAACAATTTTGCATTTTATAAATTAGCTGTAACTACAATCATCACAGAAACACCATCCCTTTCCCACTTACTTAATTTCCATCTTCTCCTCTTTGCTCCTACCCTTCAAATACTACAACATTAAGGCTTGAAAGGTTAAAATCTGTTTACAGGGCTCTCTGGGAACCTCAGGCTCTATCTAAGCCGGGGCCGAGCCCCCGCGCCCACCTGGTCCTGCCCAGCTCCACGATGCAGCAGCCGCGGTCGGCGCCGAAGGAGACGCGGATGTTCCGGTAGTCGTAGCATTGCCGCCCGTCCAGGCGCCGCGG
>NW_005054435.1:857115-862397 GCF_000277835.1 Geospiza fortis | reverse complement strand
GCCGCGTTCGTGGCGGCGCCGTGAGGGTGACGGGGTTGGGGGGGGAAAGGAAGGGGAGCGCGCGCGTCATCGCCGCGCGCCGCGCGTGCCCAGCCCGCACGCGCCGCGCTCCTGCCCCTGCGCGCGTCCCTCGGGGAGGGCACGGCCCTGAGAATCCTGCGGCGGGGCGCGAACACGCTCTGCTTGGAAAAACTTTCCCTGCTCTCCAAGCTAAACCTGCCCCGACTCGGCTTCATGCTGTTTCCTCTAGTCCTGTCCCTGGTCATCAGGGTGCAAAAATCGGCATCTGCCCCTCCGCTCCCCGTCCCGAGGATGCCGAGGTCACCCCTCAGTCTCTGCCAGCTGGACGGACCAAGTGCCCTCAGCCGCCCCTCACACGGCTTCTCCTCCAGGCCCCTCAGCATCCTCGTGCTGTCCAACAGCTCCATGTCTTTTCCATATTGTTTCCATTTTGGTGCCTAAAATTGCATACAGCACCCGAGGAGAAGCCGCAGCAGTGCAGGGTGTCACTTCAGCCGTGAGGCGGCACATGAGGGACAGAGGCAGCGTGAGCTGACGCCGGAGTGCCGGCCGTCGGGAAAAACATCTGGAATTTAGAAAAAAAAAAAAAAACGCAAAACATGCATGCCAGACATTCGGAGTGGTTAACACCATTGTGGTGCCCAGCCCGCAAGGTGCGGATGCCCTGCAGCCCCCGGGAAACAGCCGGGCCGGTGTCGGGAACACGGCGGTCAGTGCTGCAGGCAAAAATGCAGCCCAGACATCCAGGCTGCCAGAGGAACATCCCTCCCTGCTGTTCTGAAATGTTGCCCGTAAGTAAAAAGGCCTTTACAAGTGGCTTTTATGCTTAGTTTGTGCTAAAATGAGAATACCTGTTATCTTCCCACCAACATTAAACCGCAGACATTGGCGTTTTACACACAAAAGTGTTGAAATATCTCAGTTACGCCGTCTTTTCAAACCCTGTTAACACACTACAGTTCTAGTACAAACTTAAATGTAAGTTGTGTTTCTGAAACTCACAAGTTTGTGTTGGTGAGGACAAGTGCTGCCTGATTTTCCCATGCTGGTTTTGTACTTTCAGTTTAGGATAAATATTGTCCCAAATATTAAGTGTAAGACAATATCAATGACATTATAGAAAGACATTCCTTCTCCAAGGACAAAAATAAGCAAATAGCCCTTGGAGTTTTACTGGCAATCTTTATGTGGAAATTCTGTCTGATTTTACTTTTTCGTTGTGTGAATTTGGTGACAATATTCATTAGTGAAGGCTTGGGGTTAAATTCTGTTACTCTTCAAGTTTCCTAAGAGTAAATTCAGAAGGGTTTTTATTGTTTGTGGGAGTCGTCCAAACGATGTTACTCCTCGTCAATTACAAAAAGATGTTAATTTCTGCATATGTTGAGATTTCTGCTTGAAGTGGAGTCAGAAAAATTCCTGTTCCTGCTCTCTCAGTGAACTGTTAGGTGCCTCGATCCATCAGGCTGGTGGCAAATCACCCATTTCAAAACAGAGAAGGTGCTGATGATGGTGATCTTCAGGGGGAGCTGAAAATAATTCCAGGGGAAATAAGTCGTGTATTGGGGCTGGAAATCAGCTGTGTCCCCTTTAATCCATGCCTGTCTTCTTCACACAGAGGCTGCTTTACAGCTTTGGTGCTTGCACATGTGCTAAGAAGAGTGAAGGATTTAATGGACAAATTAAGGAGGTGTAAAATCACAGCATTGGAAATCTGTAGGAGGAGGGTAAACAGAAAATAAGGTCAGTATAAATGGTTAATGAAATAGAAGCTGAGAAATTTCTGTGTTTCTGAACAGTGAAGGGCAGGGCTACAGTGGTAATGAAATAATGGAAATACTCTGGGTGTTCAGCAGCGGTGAGTGTCGCACTCTGCAGAGTGAATAAATAAGCAAATAAATCACAGGTACTTAGGCTAAAGCAGGAATTTTTAGAAAGAAGATCCTGATGATCTACTGTGCCCACATGGAAGCGTTTCTTCCTTTGAGCTGAATGCTCTGTGGGCTGAAATGCTTGAATTGGATTATCTTACTGAACCTAGCCTGGAGGGAAAATCTCATTTGAGGACTGGAGAAGAAAACCCAACTGCATCAGAATCTTTGCTTCTTGACAGCAAGCTGCCAGCAATTTTTATGGCCTAATCAAAATAAATATGAAATTGACCGTCTCTTTCCATGGCAGCCTTAACGGCAATGTGCCTTTGCTGCTTGGCTGCCAGTCCTGCTCATTTACACATCCATGCATGACATGATGTATGCATTATTCCAGCTGATAAGGTTATTTGGGAAGAAAGGCTCTGCCTAGATATTCTAATGTAATTTATAATTTGTTTTTATGATGAACAGTTGCGGGGGGGGGGGTGGGAGGATGGGCAGTCCTTGCACGCAGTGCTGCTGGCAGAAGTGAGGCATGAGCAGTACCTCCTGCTCAGACGAGGAACGGGATATTCTGGCCAGGATCCAGGGAAGCACTCAAACAAGCTCTTTATCTGAAGCACAGATAAGCACCTTTGTCCCTTACGTATTAGAGGGAATGTGTCACAGCTTCCAAGGCTAAAATTGAGCAAAGAAGTTGCCTGGTATATATGCTCAAATAATTTTTATTTAAAAAACAAAACAAAACAGAAACCAACCAACCAACCAAAAAACCACACAAAAAACCCAAAAAAACCCAAACAAACAGACAAACAAACAAAAAACCCCCAAACCCAAAAAGCAAAACAAAACAAAAAACACACACACAAAAAAAAACCACCAAAAAAAAAGAAAGGGATCTAGAACTGCCAGAAAATCATCCAAACACCAGCTTAAGGCAAATTTGTAATAATATCTTCATCTGCTTGCTGGATGTCTCTTGCTTGATCATCTTCCATAGGCTAGATTTCAGGGTAAACCCCAAAATATTCTTGCTGTTTCCACCTGTACTTTAACCTTCACATCACCTCTTGGGGTTTACTGCTCTCATGAAATAATTTTTTTGCTCCAAAGGGTCCTGCCAGAAATTCTGATCCTGTAGGCAGTGCTGCATTGAATGAACTCTGGTTCCCAGCCCTCAGCAATCCCTTGGGGAAAGTGGGAAGTGTTTCCAAGGCTAGATGCCAGGCAAGCAACAAAGTCAGAGGAAAAGAAGTTACACCTCTCCTTTTTTTGTCTCCACAGCCTGCAATTTCCCTGTCTCCAGGCAAACTGTTTCCATGATTTCTATGGATTCAAGTGAAACCAGTTGCTGAGTTAAGTGTCATGCTAAGCCAGAATTGTTACAGCTTGAGTTGAAGGCTCTGAATATACAAAACAAATGTCTGAGTTCAGATTTTAGTGTGGTTTAAAATTTTCAAACCTTTTTGAAGCATCTTCAAATTCTCTTAAGAACCAATAGGTGTCTGTGTTAAAGTAGAAACTGTAATTTCATTTCATGGGGAACAGGGAACAGGCAAAAATAGAACAAAATTGTTGCCTGAAAAGAAGCACTTTCTCATATCCTAATCTTAAATATTACTTGAGAGGTCGGTTAAAGTCTGGCTTGATGCAAGAGCTCAGGAGTGTGAAAATTAAGTGAATATCTATTTGGAATCTAGTTTGGGTTTTCTTTCCTGTTGGAAAGGTGTCAGAAAATGTTTCCTGGTACCACATAATGATAGTCCTACAATACAGAGGAAATCCAGAGTACTGACAAGCTTATGAGTTCCATCTGATCCCTAAGAGATGACAGCACATTTAATAACATTGGGGATAATCAGATAATCAAGTTAAACCATTAAATCAAAATGGCTTTTTTTTTTTCAATTATTTCTCTGGCTTATTCAGCTTCCAAGTATCTGTTACAGACCAGAAATTAATTTTGACTGCCTTGAAATGCTGGAAGTCATAATCTTTCTCAATCAAGTGGTTTTGTTGTTCTGCATGGACAGCCTCTCTTAAAATCTTGATACTAAAATGCTCCTTTTAAAACAGAGGATGCATCTTTTTGTTGATTTGGCTGATTTTAAAAGAAATTTCACATTTACAGTTGTATCTTAGAATGCAGGTGTTGTTAAAAGATAGAAGTGTGGTTGAGAAGTGCCTCCTGTTGTGTAGAACAGCCACTCACCAGGGTCTCATGCACAAGAGCAGGCTGTCTCACATGAAGTATTCTCTTGTGCCACATGTGTCAATCTCTCCATATTTTCCAAAGATCCCAATTCTTCATTCCCTACCCAGAAATGCTTACAGGAAAACTGTTGTGAGTAGTTGAATTCCTCACAGTAATACAAGCAAAATGGGAAAGTGTCCAGTTGTTGTGTCAGAGATCACAGAGGGCCAGGATGAGCACTAGAGAATGATGGATGCTGGTCTTGCCTTTTTCCACCAGGTAATGTTTTCTACGGTATGGATGAAGTTGTCAGAATGATGTTTTGTTACTTCAAGAAAAAGTCAATTATCATTTTCCCAAATTGCCTCAAATTTTTATATTGAGCTCTATTGTGAAATATTATTCACAGGTCCAACAAGAATAGAAGATTTGGTGTAAAATCATAAACACTCAATACATATTTATCTCCTTAGCTCAGACTTGGCGTGATGCTATACTTATTTTAAGAATTTGGGAGGCTTGGTGAAGTAGAATTTATGAGCTTTTTTTTAATACATATTTCTTCAGAAAACAATACACTTCCTCAGGCCCTCACAAAATTTGCAGTATATGCAGCCATGCTAATGTTCCCTCTGAAATTTCACTTCCCTGGCTTATAAATCCTTGGAAGCTTTGGGAATATGACTTGAGCCAAGACAAATCATGCAGGGAGGTGGACAGATGGAACCATGAAAAGCAGAACTCATGGTGGGTCCATCACAATTGTATCGTTCACCAAAATCTGAGTCAAGTGGCCAAAACTCGTGTTTTTGCTTCAAGCCACGGGCAGGGTTCTCAAATGTCTTCAAGGGGAGAGACATTTTCTGGTGCCGCTGGCGTTCGGAGCTGTTTGGCCTGTGCCGGTGTACGGTGACACGGGCTGGGGAGGCAGCGAGGATGGGTGCACATGTGGGCATTTCAGTCTGGACGGGAGGCTCCGACTGGAAGTGAGCCACCCCAGGAGCTTCTCCTGCCGGTGACGGGTGGCCTCGGAGCATCGTTTGTGTGACAGGGGACCTGTGCCCCAGGAGCAGGGACAACACGCGCCAGGCTCAGAGCGCCAGCGCGGTGCAGCCGCGGTGCCCCCTGCGCCCACCGCCCCTGTCCCGGTGCCCCCTTGCCGCCGGGGCTGCCCCGGCGGGGGGGGGCCGCGG
>NW_005054435.1:842184-856871 GCF_000277835.1 Geospiza fortis | reverse complement strand
CCCCAGGTGAGTCCGCGACACGCAGGGAGGGTTGGGGGCCGCCCCCGGGGCCGCCTCCGCCTCTCCGCGTCCCCCGGGAAGGCACGGACTGAGTGGTGCTCCGCCGATGCAGCATCCCCTGTCCTCGACCGCCCTCTGAGCCCGCGCTCTCTCTAGAGTAGCTACGTTTGCCATTTAAAATTCAGGGGAAATCTGAAGGTGCGCCCACCCTGCAGCTTTTACTCTCTAAGAAAGTATTATAAAACTCCCCTCAGGCTCTCTTTGCGGAGGAGGTTATGTTGGCTTTCCTTTGGCATACAGAGATCCTAATTTGACACAATTAGAGAATTTTTAATGTAGCATTTTCCAGTGCGGGAGGCACCTTTTGAAAAAACTTCTGCCCCCCCCCGCCCCCAGCTTCAACCACATCTAATTCAGTTTTCCTCCTTTTACTCCACAGGAGCTATTCCATCATATAGCTAAAATGCCAAGCTTTACTCTGTAGAGTGGGAGCAGACCTGACAACACCCCATGGCTGACCCTACCCCATCTCTGATGTCCCTCAGGGACCACTCTGGCCCCAGCACAGCAGCTGCTGTTCCCCAGGTAATACCTGGGGCTGGTGTCGATGTCCTGTGGCTGAGCAGCCACCTCCTGCTGTCTGCCCCCATCCTGTGCAGGGCATCAGGGGTGGCACCGACAGTGAAGAAACTCGGCTGCTGGGCCTTTAGGAAATTTGTGCAGACCTTTGGCTGCAGACCTTTCACAGCATGGTTTTTTCATATCTCTCTGGAACCAGGGTGTCTTTCAGAGCGTGAGCTTAAGCGAACATGAGTACTGACCTGTGCTCACTCTGGTGAGTCTCTGCACCATGGCAAAAGATGGACTGACACCGGTTTGTCCCTACAGGAAGGACCTGTGGAGAAGCTAAGAATAGGTGCTATCAGCTGTGCAGTGAGCTTGGCAAAAAGAAATTATTTTAGTGCTATAGAGCTGATGTTCTTGTTTAGAAGTGTGGGGTTTAGGGGTTCTTCTTTAAGCCACATTTAGATGGCAGCTGTTGGGGCGGTGTGGCTGCAGGCAGCCAGGTCTCCAGCATTGCTGTGGGGTGTATTTTTACGGGGCAGGTTGCTGCTAATTCAACAAGTGCCTCTCAGTGCACGATCTGCCTGCTTCACTCCTGCTGTGCATGCTCTGTTACAAGGCAGCATGCTGCGAGCACGAGGACGCTGTTGGAGGGAACATAGGATATTCCATCTCTCCAGCCCTTGCTGCAGTGATCTGAGCTCTCTTCTCCTGCTCACTGCTGAGTGACTTGGCATGGGGGAAGTCTGCTAATGGTGCAGTGGTAGTTACAATCAAGTTGGAGAGGCCCTCCTCCAGAGGGTGTTGGCATTGCTCTGGCCCTTCTTCCAGCTGGCTCACTATGGCTTTTTATTTCAAGCTTTTTAAACTGTTGCACACTCTGGGATTTAGAACAGATCTTTTACTTGCATCATTACAGATCCATCATCTCTTACGCAGACTGTCCCAACGTGCAGTCCTGCTTGGCAGGGGCTTTGCAAGACATAGGACACTCTGTTTGGGGTACTAGTCCTGGAGCTGATGCCATGCTGCCTCACGCTCCTTGGGCCATGAGGATTTGCTGTCTGTAGCCCCTCCTAGTGCCTGGTGCCCCAGCTGCCCTTCTCCACTCTTGGCTGGTTTTTCAGTCATGGGAAAATGATGAGAGAACAATCCAGTGTAAGTTTCCTTGCCAGTGACTCATCAGCCTCATATCTCTATGGTTTTCTTGTTTTTCCTCTGTGAAAATGGTGGGAATGATTTTGGCCTCCCATCAGTGATTAGAAAGAAGGTGACTAATGGTTTTACTCAATTAATATGAGTAGCCATAAAACTGCAACACATATTCTGCATGAGCACCAGGAGATTACCTTCAGAATGTGACTTCACAGATAAGTGAAGTGTTTAAAACCTTGGCAATGGTTTTAAAACGTTGGGGCACTTCTAATAACTTGTGTTGCAGAAGCCCTTCATACTTATTGTATTGCATGGAGCAGAGAGAATCTGATTTTTGTAATGACTCTTTACAAGCATGACTGACAGGGCACAGTTACCTTTCTCTGGAAAATGAAAAGTAGTACATGATTTTTCTGACATATAAGCATTTTACACCAACAGTGCAGGAGAAAAGTTTATGGGGGCTATGCAGTGAAACATCTGCAGGTCAGAGGATTATAATCTATTTGCTTTGTCTTGTTTTGGTACTAGTACTGCATCTCAAATGTTGTCATTTCACATATACCTGCAGTGCAGCAATAAATACCTCAAATTCACAAGATGAGTGCTCCTTTTAAGTAAGCTCCATGTTCCAGTGCTGTCATCTGCAGCGTAAATTGGAAGGACAAGCAGGGGAGTTGTTTGGCATCACACACCCAAGTGGCATCAAACATCTGCTCCATTCAAACGATTTTCCATTTCTTGATGTGTGTTTTAGGGCACAGCTGTGGAGGCAGCACTTTCCCCTCTGCTGGTGGAAGGTGGATGGTTATACAGCTCTTCAGTGCTGGTGTTATAGGTGATTTGTTTTCCCAAAGATTGATGCTGCCAATCTTTGATTGATCCTTTTGCTCAGGAAGGAGGGCAGGCTGCCCCTTGTGCAAAGATCCAGAGATCTTCTAGGAAGTTTCTAAATTCCCAGTGTCCAACCTCTCAACAGAAGGTGTGCACCCATTTGTTCAATCAGGGATGAGAGGCAGAAGTAAGCCAAAGGCTCTAAAAGATTAGCCCGATGAATCATCGAGGGAAGATGTAAACAAGCTGCAGGGTGAGAGAAACACAAGATTGAATCATTAGTAGGAAATGACTCCTGAGCCCTGCGTGTTGCTGAAGTGCACAGGCACAGGTATCCTGTCCTGGGAGGGGGCAAGGTTTCCCTTCTTTCAGCACCGAGGTATTGGGACACCTCATTACTGGGCCATTGCTGGCAACACCAGAGGGAGGTCAGATAAGAGCCGTGAAAAGCCCTTGGGGAATCCATAAGGAAAGAGTTAAACATGTATGCTTTTGTTGGCTGGCAGCTATAGGGCAACCAAATCATCTGCAAGTATTTGAAAGATACAAACTCTGAGGAAGAAGATAATTTATTTAACAGGATCTGTAACAGGGCACAAGAGAGTACAGATGGGGAGTACTAACACTACAGGGAGGAGAAAGTACTTGACAACAAGGTGTGTTAACTCAGGAAATCATCTCCCAGGGAAGACACACCAAGCTCGATGTTTGCCCCTTGAAAATTAGCCTGTCACTAGGCGGAATAATGCTGTGCTCTTATGAAGAGGCACTATGTTGTCACCTCTTTTCTCATCTGTAGATTAAAAGACACAAAGGTTCATTGGACCAGAACAGTTCCCAGTGAGGCCTGAAGAATTATGCCAGAAATGTCCTGATTTGGGTATTTACAAATACTCTAAAGCAAACACAGCAATCTGTTTCTTTTTCTGATGATTAATCTGGTGTATTTTCACAGTGACAGGTAGTGGCATAGCTCCACTCACAGCCACAGCTGTGCAAGGCCTCCTCAGTATCTTTACTTTTTTGGCATCCCTGAGAAACTCTCTACTGTGTTGCTTCCCTTCAAACGTTGTTACATCTCTCAAATTCCACTTTGAAAATCCACCTCTGTGAAGGGCTGTCAGAATTCTGACAGTCATTTAAGATCTGTTTTGAAGTGCCTTGGGGGGACTTCAGCCAAAGCAGGTTTTCTGTTCAGGTGTATGGGCACATCTGAGCTGACAAAACTTTCAATACAGAATGTGATGGTCCATCTTATTTGGACTTACAAAAGAAATTATTATTATTTTTTTTATTACTACTACTACTACTACTATTACTACTGTTACTACTGTTACTTTGATATTTTACCACGTAGTAATGACTGCAAATTTTAGAGAATGGGGAATATATTGTTTCATGTAGTTACAAAAATGGAAATGTTAATCAGTTCTGTGAGAAATCTATATAATTATTGGAGGAAATTTATGGAAAGCCTGACAAATCCAAATGTTACATGTTTTCAGTGTGGCTTTCAGTGAAACTCAGCAGCATGTGCTTCAGGTAACTTCTCTCTGAAAAGGCATATCCTATTTTTGATTCCAAAAAAATGAGCATCTTCAGAACAGAGCTTGTCAATAGCAATGGCATTATTCCTGGATAATTTTTTTAATAATTAGGGATAAAATGCACATCCTCAGTCTGCTTAGTTTATTATTTCTGTCTTTATGGGTGGGGTTTTTTTAAATTTAATTTTGTACTTTTTATGGATCTGTGTTGACAGAAGTGGCACTCTGCAAAAATGGTTAAGAGACAAGTCTCTGCTTGCTGAAGAAAGCAGTTGATAGAGAAAAACAAATTAATTTTCATTCTAGCCTTTGTGCACAAGGCTTTACTTAATCTCTGTGTTAGCAAATGGCTCTTCTGCTTTTTCGAGATTTAATATCTTTAAAAGCTCAGTTCACTGTGAGTCTGCTGCGCTCACCAGGGCATGCTCACACCTATTTAACACCTGGGACGTGCTGTGTGCTGGCTTATTAAAATTTATGCCGCATTAAGGAGCCTGTCAAGAGGCAACTCTCTGTCTTCACGCATGGTAATGAAGTTTTCAGAGGAATCTGGTCTTTCGCAAAAGATCACCTGTCTTTGGTAGAACAGGTTTTGCTGGAGCTTTGATTGATAGCTGCAGACAAGTTTAACTGCTCTGCTTGGAGAAAGGATCACTGGTGTATACTTTCCCTCCGTTCTTTTCTCTTCCTTTGGGTTGATTGATGTATTCAAACCAGTCCTTTCTACACAACGTGAACGCCAGGTAACATCAGACGTGGCATGAAACCTTGATATTCCCGTCCTGAAAATGAGAAAAGCCTCCCAAAAACTCTGGGAACTTCAGGTCATGACAGTGTCGCTGACTCCTTGGGACAGCCTAGGGCTGCGTGTGTGAGCCCTGGGAGATTCCGATGGCCCAGGGAGCCATGGGGGAGTGAGGATTGGCAGGAGGTGGAAACCATGGGAGAGTGAGGATTGGCGAGAGGTGGAGGAGGAGCAGAACAAAACACAGGTGTGGCCAATGGGGGGGGGAATCAGGCTGGATTACTTGCAGCTGAGGGTGGACACAGAGAGGTTAAAAGCACTGGGACAGGCACCTGTTGGGTCTTCTGGAGAGAGAGGAGGGCTGGGAAGTGCTGTCCCAGGTCTTGGCTGCTGCCTGGGCAATAGTGGTGCCTTCTGGAGCAGCTTGGTGGGTGTCTGTCTGTCTGTCTGTCTGTCTGTCTGTCTGTCTGTCAAGAGAAACCGGTGAGGATGGAGGGGCCCAGGGCAGAGGAGATCCAGGAACAGTAGGTGACATGTTTATGTATTTCACTGTGCTTGAGTTATTGTGTAGGAAAGAGCAGGGCGTGGCCCTCCTTAGAGGATGAAGGAAAATGTGTATGCGAGGCTTTTTTGTCTTCTTCAGCCAAACAGTTCCCAGGAAAACAGTGAGGTCTTACAAAGCAGGTGATGATGAGGCCTCTCCTGCTTTGCCAAATCTCCCCAGCAGTTCCATAGCAGTTTTGGTGTCTGCATAGAGGTTTTTCTGTCCGTCCTGTGAACACAGCTTAGCACCCTTTTCCTAGACAGAGGGGTACCATGTGTTGGGTTGATGTGCCCTCCTTTACTTTAAAGTTATGGAAATTAGACAGTATATCTTCTTGGTCTTTTCATAAGCCCCTGATGAAATAATTTTGTTAAGAGTGCCAGTAATTGAAGTTATGTAAACAATTTCTTTGTTAAATTACACAGTTTGGTTGAAGTAGAAGTCTATACATTTTATAATTCTGCTTTAGTGAAGTCTACTTTAATGGACTTGTCTATGTCTGTTGCCCTGATTCACATATAAACTCCTGGAGATTCATCAGCTGTCAGAAAATGATGGATGTTTAGCAGAGGAATTAGAGGTCCACAATATGTTGTTGTGCAAAGAGTAAGCATGGAGGAAAAGAGGCGCATTGCTGCTCTGCCCCAGCCCTGTGTTCACATACCTCATTCAAACCTGCCTGAATTCAATCACCTTATCCATGGCTCAAAAAAACTGGGAGGGAAATGTGTGCCCCTGGCCTGTGTGTGCACTGCTCATCCTCTCCTGGCTGCTGGTTACCCTAATTCCTCAGGTGGGGAAACAGAAGCATGAAGGGTTCTGAGCAGGGATACAGTGCAAGCCTCTGGTGGGGATCACCTGAGTTTGCCTCTCAAAACCTGAGTGTGGGCAGTGACCCACCTGCCTCAAGGCCCTTGGTGGCTGAAGCCAAATGTTTCGGTTCCTGGAGCTGAATACAAATGGATTCAGAGCTGCTCCTACGTGCACTGTTACCTGCCACTTTAATGCAGGTCAGAAAGCCAGAAGACTGCTAGAGAGTGTGTTATAATCCCAGCTAAGAAAGCTTGCAATTTGCCCTTCAGCTCAGGGAAAAGAGCGCTTTCCCCCTGGTCCTGCTGTGGTATGGAAGGCAGGTGAACCTGCTTTAGGAAAAATAGCTTGTTTTGCCCTGTGGGTGGCTGGTTACTGGGAGTGCAGTGAGGAAACTTATTTAATGACCCCACAAAGGTCCCTTCCACCCTGTGATAGCAGCTTGGTGGCCTTTACATGTGGCCCTAAGCCCCCAAACGAATTTCTTTTTCAACCTCTTGTTTCTGCCACCAGTTCTGTAAGTAACAACAGGTTCCATGGAAAACACAAACGTTTGATAACACTTTAGGAATAAAAGACCTCAAGAATCAGCAAATGCTTGTGACAGGGCAGAGCTGTGTGACCTGTAACAAACTCCTTTGTCTGCTTGTCTTAGCCTGCAGCTCTGAGAAACCAAGTATCACCTGGGAGTTTCTGTAGAAATAATTTAACTTTTAAAGGAAATGCATAGTCATGGAACTGTGCAATATTTATTTAAACAGAAATGAAATTAAAAAGTGAAGGTTTTTTTAATCTTGTTCCTCCACTTTAGTCTGGTCCTTTGAGCATAGTCAAGACACGGCTGGATTTCTCATTCACTATTTGAAAGCTCTTTGCTTGATGTCATTTATGAATATCAAATTTTAAAAAAAATTGTTTGCTTGGCCAAAGTCTGCCTTGACTGCAGAGATATCTCACTGTTGTAAAATCTTTCCCCTTTCAGTTTTCCTTTGAGGGGAATTATTTGAACACTGGAAAGTGCTGAAATGCTATTCAGTTCTAGTACAGAGGAAGGCATGAAATGCTTTTGTGAATCGTGATGATTTTGGTTGCAGTCTCCACTGAAGTAAGCTGACTGATCAAGGGGGTTTACTGTTTTCTCTTTTGTTCATCACAACTGTTGGGTTAGTTTGCAGTCTTTTGGGCATTAACCATTTCCTCAATGCGTAACATATAACCCCAAATTAAATGCAAAGTCTTAATAAGGCTTGATGACAAAAAAATTTAAAAACCCAAACCAGGGTGTTTTATTTTTTCCCCTATTGATCTTACAATATCTGTATTGGATTCATTTTGAGGTCAGCAGAATTTTCCTGTGTTAAAGACAAACTCTTGGCATGAGATTATCTATTCCTATGGAAAATTTGGCTTACAGAAACCTGCTCAGTTTGATACTACCGAAAGCAGAGCTGGTGGGGGACCTGCCTAGAGCAGCTGGGAATGCTTAGTAAGCAGAAATATTCTGGGATCAAATATTAGGCTGTGTGGGTAAAAAAACTCTTCCTCTTTTCCCCGCTAGTGCCGCGTTCCCGAGGAGTGCCACGAGATGGCGCGCTTTCTGTGAGGTTCAGCCCTCCTTCAAAATCCCTGGGACTATGGGATATATAGGGAGGGATTTCAGCGAGTCAGCGTTTGCGTTATTCATCTCTTCCCTTCCCCTTTGACTATTACCATGCCTATTTTTGAAAAACTTGCTACTGAGCGTGGTTTAGGGTGATTTAAATGAAGTTCCTACAGTGACTGAAACAGGGAGCCTGACAATAAGCAGGCATCCATCCTCCTCTGCCACTGTGTTCAGGAGAGTAACTTGTGGTCAGTTGGTATTAAGCTGCTTACAGCAATTGTATGTATCCCTACTACACTGGAATATAGATCCTGGTGCGGATGGAGGCTGGGGTTGCTGAGAAGTTGGTGTTTCCTGGTTTCTCCCTCTGGTTAGAGGCACAGCAGCTGCTCCCTGTTCCTAGGACCTATGGCATCGCCTCCTGTTCAGTCAGGTGCACCTCCCAACCCTGAGAGGCAAGTCCTAATTAGCCATAAATATTTATTTATTTTGGCTGAAGGCAAAAAGGAAATTTATGTCCACAGCTCTCTTCAGCAAATAATAGCACACCCGGAAGGAGATAGGTTAGCCATTAAAAGAATAAAACGCATCTGCTCCTGCTTGCTAGTTTGGATGCAAAGTTGCAATGTGCTGGTTTGCCAGGTGCCATGGCACAGATGGGATTGCACCACCTTTCCCTGCAGCTCACTGCCTAATTCTGCAAGTCCTGCACTGTTGTGCCTAAGGGCTTTAGAGGTGTTGGAGGGATCAGGGCAGGAATTTCTCCCCTTTTCTTCCCTCTTACCAGTCCAGAGTTAGGAGCTGTGCAGTTAGAGAGGAACGAGATTTGCTGTGTTGGAAAATTTGTGTGACAAAACTTTCACGTTGCCTAACCTCAGTTTCACCCATACCAGGGGATAACAAGGTCTGGATACTTCTCTCTTCTCATTCTGGGAAAATGGTTTGACTGCCTCAGTTATGACATCTCTTTCCTTCTTAACTCCACTCTTGGATCTGGGCATTTCCTTTTTTGATCAATGGCCTCCAGACCTGGAATGGAATAGCAATTTCCTTTTTAGGGTTTTGGTTACCTGGGGTGTGGTCAAGCAGGTGGTGTTGCAGGCAGCTCATGAGAAGTCAGCCAAACCACTGACTGAAAATAGATACAACAAAATGAGGAGCTCAGGACAGAGGAGAAGGCAGGGAATGACATTTAACATCAGGCATCTGTGGTTCCCCTTGCAAATGGGATTATCCTGTAGCATCTGAATGCCGAAAAATCACTCTGGTTCTTGGTCTGGTGAGGGGTCAGGATATGTGGCAGGAGTTACATGAACACATCAAAACCAATTCCAATCTATAGTTTAGGGTTTAGTGCTTTCTACTAATTCTTGAGTAGAGATTTGCATCAAGGCACTTTTATTAAGAATAATTACTGTTTTAACCATGTCACTTCTGGAAAAGGAGGCTTGAGGTTTCATAGGAGCCTGAGTGGATCTTGAAAAGACTTGCAGCCCCTGACTTTGAGTTCATCCTTTAATCTGAAAAAAATTAGCATTAGAAATGCTATCAATAGAATCAAGACAACCAAGTTTTCCTTTGTGAATACCTGAATAATGACTATTATTGGAAAGTTATTGCTGGGGATTGGAGGGGGAACACCTTTCAGTAAACAGAGCTGCAGTTTGCATCAGGATGTTATTTGTTCCTGTGTTTCTGGACCTTAACCTGGCTCTGGTTTACCTACAGCTCTGCTGTCATTGACACTGGGAATTGTTGGTGTGCTATATTAATTGTTTCAACCTTGAAAATATGAATTAAAATAAAATTAAAATAGCAAAAACTCCACCAAAAAAGGAGTTGCAGAGTCACTGAGGTTTTTTAGAGGAATTATACTGCGGACATTTCTCCTAAACTTGTAGTTTATTCCCAGGCAAACAGCTAGTTTAGGGAGAGTAAAATATTCTGTCATACACCCAACTCTTTAAAAATATAATGGAGGTGAGAAATTGAAACTACTGATAGTGTCCTATTTTTAACAGTAGGATCAGTAATCCATGGAGGAATTGTGCCTGGCAATTATCAGGGTGGGATTAGTAGAATGCTAAGAAATGCTATTTTAAATTGTCTTTTAATATTTTTCCTGAGGTGAAGGTTGGGGTTTATACAGTGACAGGCCTTCAGCCTTGATCTTGGTGGCTCCCTTCCAACTCAGAATATTGTGTTTCTGTTTGATTGTGTATGACAGTGAGGAGGAGAAGGTTTATGGAATTTTGTCCTATCCATGGTTATGCCCAAAGCTCCATGTTTAAATGGCGTTGTTCATGCATAAACCTTTGAGTGGCCTACTTGCCTTTTAAAGTTTAAAAATTAAGCAACGGAGCATTTTACTCTAGAGTGTTTGTGTCTGGGTGTGTGTTGGCATTGAACAACTAAAATGCACTTTACTTATGTGCTGGCAATTTAGGCAGGTTTGTCTTAGTTCAGGTATCAAAATGTATTGTAGAAACCAGGAAAGTGGCTTTAGAAGTCTTGAGCTAAGTGCTAAAAATATTTCTTGTGTTTTTGAGTACTAAAGACAAAGTGTTGAGGATTATATGGAAAGTTATAGACAGAATGAAATTAAGTTCCAAACAAATCATTAAAGCTCTGTGGGACACAAATGCCTCCTGATAAAACTGTTGGGTTATTTGGGTTTGATGTGGGCTCCACGCAGTTTGAAATGAAATCAGACTGTTAGGGTTTTGGTGAAGAGCCACTTGGAAGGTTGAGATCAGCATGTTTTAGAAACTTAATGAAAGGCTGAAAAGAAAAGAAGTTGATGTAGGCTTTGGTTTTGTCTCCAGGCTTACTTCCTCTCATAATCAAAGCAGAAATCTGTGGGCCTACTTCTGCTCTTCCTTATGGGAGCCAAGGCTTTTGCTGTGTCAGGTGAGAACAGCCACATGGAGGTGGGAGGGTGCTTCTTATCCTGGCACCTTCAGAATAATTTATGGATTCTTTTCTTCTTCATGAGTCAATAGGTAAATCAAAGAGGCAGTTCTCAGTGACACTGAGGGCCTTTGGCAAGTAGAGAGAGAAAGAACAAAGCAGAGCAAAGTCAGTAGCTTGTGACTTGAAACCTGGGCTCAGTTATCAGTCCCCAGCAGTGACCTTGGGGACACCACTGAGCCTCAGCTTGCCTTTATTCTCCATTTGAAAATGAAGATAATGCTGTTCCTGTATCCCAGGACTCTTGTGTTGCTTCTAATGGGAGTCCCCCTGGTGAGAAAGAGGTCTCGTTACAAGACCTCACTTAGAAGTGTTTTAGGGAACAGTAAATGCAAACCCCACACTTGTTTAGCGACTTTAGGCCAGTTCATTTCAGCTAAACTTATTTCTCTTCTCCACAGAGAGGGAAACAACCACTCATGGGTGGTTTTTATTTTTGTGCCTCAGATTTTTTGAATTTCCATTACGCTAACAGAACTCAATTATTTTTCTCTCAGCTCCTCTCTCCTAAGTAGAACTAATGGCCTTAATTGTTAAGGGAAATACCTTTCTGAACTTGAATTGGTTGCTCTGGATGGTTACTTAGTGCTATCCCAAAGTTCCTGCATGGGGGACAAGACAAGTGTTTGCTATTATAGATGAGTTGTGTCCTCATACACCATTTCTGTGTGGAAGTGTAGAGCACAAAGCCCAAGTGATCTGCTCGTGATAAGCTGTAGCTTGGAACAACTGGAAATGCAGGAATACATCCTGAGCACTTGGCTCCTTTTCTCCCTCCTTTCCCCAGAGGAGGAATCCTTATCACGAGTGATGAGGGATGTAAACTGTGTTCCTCAGGAAGAATTAGCCTGGAAATCAATGCCTTAGTACAGTGCTGTAGAGCTGTCCTAGTAACCAAGAGTAGCATCAAGGACTAGAATCTGGCTGAAGTGATATGTCTTTGCTTGAATTGAGATTATTGTATTGATGGCAACCTTGTCATGTGTCTTACTCTAAAGACAATTTCAAAGAAACGTGCACCTCCTCTGAGTAAATGAAAATAACATTGTTTTCCAGTAAGAGAAATTCAGCTGCCTGCTGCTGTAATTGGTTTGAATGCCTGTACCTCCCATTAACCTCTTCACATTGTACTGGTGTCCCCAGAGAAATCAGGAATCTGTCAGAGTGCTGCTCTGTAATGGCTCATGGATTAGAAGTAATGAATCACTTACAGGAAGTTTTCTTTGCTGGAATATAAAAACATTTAGTCTCCAAAGCAACTCTCAAAGTGCTTTAAAAAACAAGAAAATCTTGTACTTTGTACTCTTAGCCTGTCCTTCAGCAGCCCCCTGATGCCAGCACATGCAGCAAGGAGTGAATTTTATAAACTTTCTGTCAGTGTTAAACTTTGAAGTTTTTTCCCCTGCCTGTAAACCAGTAAAACTCTCCTCTTGTCCCTTATTTTAATGGTGTTACTGCTTAGTGTTTGCCTCACACCTTCCACGCATGAGGTGCTGGAGTGCAGCACAAAGCTCTCTCCATTTGTGCTGAGCTGTCCTCGAGTAGGAGCTCAGGGAAAAGGGGGCATTAGGAAATTTCTATCCTCTGGCACCAAGTCTGGAACAAAACAGATTCCTCTCTGTCAGTCTTAATCAAATAATGAACTTGAAACTGCCCTATTTTTTCCCAGCCTCACCTTTCCTTCTGACAGTGGTTCATCAAGGATTTTGGACTCTTTCACTTCCATAGAGACATTAAAGTGTGGAAAAGCATTAAGGGTTGATCTTCATTTATAATTCCATAAGGAAATGGTTTGCTTCGTGGAGTTTCCAAAGCCTGAAATCTCCCTTGGTAAGCCTATTGCCCTTCAGTTCCTCTACAATAGGCTTTTAAAATATTTTGCAATGGGACTTCATTTTTAGGAGGAAATATTTTAACTAGGACAATAACAGGCCTTGGCCTTTCTATCCTGTGTGAGAAGTGCTTTAATGTGATTCGTGTGCTCCAACTGTTTTTGATAAATTGAAAGACCTTTCCATTTTTAGCAGCTTCTGGATACGTAGCAGAGCAAACTCTGCCTTAAGGAGGGCCTTGCTCCTTTATTCTCTTCTGTGATGCATTTAAAGGTAGTTATGTAGGGTCACATAGCAGCTCAGGAATAGCATTGGTAGCAAAATGAGGCACAATGCTTTTGGGCATGAGATGAGGACCTGCTGGGAGACTGCCTTGATACAGCAAACCATCCATCTTCCTATTTATTTATTGTTTACAAACTGCTTAAAACAACTTCAAGGGGCTGTGCTTCTGAAATGAACTGCATTTGTGCTAACTTTTCTTCCCCCTGGATTTTTCCATTGTTTCCAGAAAAACACACAGATGTGTTTTAGTGCTGCAACTAGACTCTGAAAACATTTTCAAGCCCCTTATTAGAAACCCCATATCAAATTAATTATTTCACATATCTGATGAATCCTGCATGCCCTCTCGCCTTCCTGTGCAGCTACAACCCCAGGATGCCACTCTCTGTGGACAAGTCTTGTGCCTTGAAATAGACTGGGAGCTGACAGGGCCCTGCTTGCAAAGTCTCAATGTGTGCCAGAGCTAAATATACCATTAAGGCAATGCCACTCTTTTTCTGATATTTTACTGCTGGTTTTTGTTCCAGGTGTTTGCAGCTCTGTGTTAAGGAAGAATTGGAAGTGCACTGTGCCAGCAGCAGCCCTGGGAAGCAGACTGTTACATCCTGGTATGATTTTACTGGTGATTGCAGATGCAAAGAGCGGGCAGTGGCTTGGAAGGTGAAAAGACTGCTATGACCTCATGTGGTTTTTTAACTTCTGTGAAAATTTGTCTTAATTTTAAAAAATGAGAACAAGAGTTATACTGTATCTAGAAGGCTTCTTTGTGACTTGTAGGTGGGCACTATTGACTGTTAGAGCTGCTGTCAGGTGAAATACCTGCCCAGGGTGGCCATGAAGGTCCTGCAGCTTGTGCTTGTGAGTCACCATCTCCAACTGTTTTAGCCTAACTTGAATTGTTTCTGCTGAAATGCAGTCAGTGCATTTCTCTCCAGGCACATGTTCATGTCCTCAGGTTCATCCTGGATTTGCTCATAGACCTATTCCTACCTTTTCCTTTTGTGTTCAAATTGATGCGAAGGCTGGAATTCTGTGATAATCAGATTTATTTTCTTTTCAAACATCAGCTCTTTCCAAATGGCCTGGTGAATCTTTCCCATGGTTTTACTCTAACATTTCCCCCCGCTCCCCTAGGCCTCTTTGCTTAATGAAGTTATGTAAATATTCCCTTGCTTAAACACACATTGATAACATTTTAGATTGACTGGAGTGAGTTTTACTTCCAGTGTCCGTTGGCAAGAAGATCCATCTTTTCTCTTTAACCTTTTCCTACCATTGCAATTCATCTTGGATCATGCATTACAGACCCTTTCCAGAGCAGAAAAATATTCTGTGTTCTCACTCCCAAGATTCTTTTCCTTGTTATTCACTGATTAGAAATCCAATGGGAGCCTCCCATTGACTGAATGTTACCTCATGTTTGTTCACAAAGAACAGAATAGTGAGCTGGTTGATGGTATTTTGATTTTGATTGGAATAGATTTTGAATGGAATATTTTGCTTTTGAATGGAATAGACTTCTGCCACTGGAAATGAGAAGCAAAGTGTACACAGAGACCTTTACTGCAGAATAAAAGGCATGTGTTAATTTGATTTCAAATCCACAGCCCCCAACACAAAGATTAAAGGGCAAAATGGAATTCAGTACGTATGTTGGATCATTTCTTCAAGTCTGAGAGTTGCTGTAAAGTAGTAAGTATACCAAATGAGGCATAGCATACAAAAATCCTATAATCCAGAAAAATCCATTCTCCTAAATTGAAAGGTAAAAAGCCAAGCTCTCCCACCCTTGCCTCTT
>NW_005054435.1:840421-842139 GCF_000277835.1 Geospiza fortis | reverse complement strand
ATTGTGTGGCTCTGTGCCTGCATTAAACTATGCCCAGCATTTCAGGGAGCCAAGGATTCAAACCTTGGATTGTGGCACTGGTAGCTGGGATGGGCTTGCTGCAGCAAGGAGAGAGAGATAGAGCAGATGCATTCCAGGTGGTCCCATGCTAACTGCTAACTAATTTGTCAGACAAACAGACACATTTTTCCAAGTTATGCGAGGATCTGTTTTATTTGTGAAGTTTAGTAGATATTTTTGTGTCAAGGAAAATAACTTACTGACCTTCGTGTGATATTTACTGTAGTAGAGATTCTATTAACATATTTCACAGTAATGATGATTACAGATTTATTAGTTCCTACAGTCTCATTAGTTGTTCACATGATACTGATACAGCTTTTTTCAAATTTCTGCCTCACCCAATAATTTTTTCTTTATCACATCTGATTCACTAATGAGGTTTGACTTCCATGTGGCACTCAAGGAGCCTTTACTGCAGTGTTCATGTGCCTCATTCTGATGGACAGAATTTTGGAGTGTGTTAAACAGAGTGGATTTATTTCCCACTGCATTTCTGTATGTCTGCACACTATGGATGGTACAGCTGTAAGCATGATCCAGTGTGGCCTGCGTCTCCTCTGGGTATGATGTGTAAGGAGAAAAAGACTTAATTTTGCAGAAAGGGGTGGATGTCTAACAAGGTTGGGCTTAAATAAAAAGCAACCAATTTGAGTATCAACTGCCCTTTTTTAAAACAATCTACAATGTTTTCTTTAATATTGTGATTCTACATCTAATCCAATTTCCACATGCATGCTCTGAGCAGCTCTCAATTCCCTTCATGCATCTTGGGGCATGTGTGGAATGCCACTTCAATGGATTCAATTGAAATCACAGTTTAAAAAGTAAATCAGGGCATTTTAGCAAACAGTTTGTTCCTTGGTCCTGCAGAGGAAGCCAGATGGGTGGATCCCATGTTTTTGCTGAACTGTATGTGCACTCCTGGGGCAACAAAAAATGCTGGACAAAATATTTAAATTTACATCATGATCTGTGTTTCTCTTCCTGTTTGTGAGGTAAATGCAGCTTACTTTCGGACAGAAGTGACTGTTACATGTTAAAACGCTCACGCAGCGGGATTATATTCATGTTTTATTTTGGCAGAGACAGTGAATTCCATTTGCATTGCAGTCACTTTTCCTTCTTCTGACTCGAGGCTGTGTGGTGAGGCAGTGAGTCTGTCTGCAGCTTGGATGGAGCAGCTCTTTGAGTAGCCCTGCAGACTGCATCCTCCTTGCCCTCCTAAACTGGATGTATCTTCCCTATTCCTGGGCTGGGGAAATGGTCGTGCTGGAAGACATGAAGGAAAAAATTGTCAACACCTGAAATCCTTGCGATTTCTGAACTACAGCCTTAACATTCTGTTCAACACTGTGCTTGTTGTGCTAACCTGGCTTGCTTGGAAGCCAGGCTAGGTCAGCTGATGGAGTGTCTGCTTTTTACCGAATTCAGTTCAGACTTGCCCTTTAGTGCTGGGACAGGATCCCCTTCAGATGCATGGGAACCGATTTTATACATACTGCATCCGGAGGGTGCTTGAGCACCTTCTGGAGGCTGTCTATCGGCAGATGTAATTTTTCTTTTAAAAGGTTCACGATCGCTAAGAAACAAAGCACTCATGCCACCCTTCCCAGGGCACGGCAGGGAGGGAGGGGAAAGCCGGGAGGTGGCCGGCG
>NW_005054435.1:806546-840264 GCF_000277835.1 Geospiza fortis | reverse complement strand
GGCCCCAGCCGGAGGATCCCAGAGATGGCGAAGGTGAGGAAGGCGGCGGCTCCGGGAGGACACGGCCTTGACAGCCCGTGCCCGGCCGCTCCCGGGGACATCCTCGTATTATCCCTCTCCTTACTTTCACTCCTCACCGATTTCTTTTCGGACTCCCCTAAACCAGCCCATCCACAAGCCCGGGCGGACGCGGACGGGAGGGGAACGGGGATCATGTGAGGGACACGTCAGGCACAACTTTTTTCTTTTCTTTCTTTTTTTTCCACCAGTTTCCACTAATTTGGCCAAGTTTTCGGTACCCTGTGTTTATACTGTACATGGGTGGAGGCTCCTTCCACTGAAAGGAAGAAGGAAAAAAATATCACTGTGGTAGTGCCTAGTGGGGGCTCGGTATTTGTATTCCCAGTTATCCCACAGCTAACATGAGTTTTTCTGGGAGCCTTGGAGCTATTGTGCAGTTCTTCATTTTGGGGGGGGACTTTCTTTTGCAGTCTTTTGGCTGCTGTGGTTTGAGCCTGGATGAAGGTGTGGAAAATGGGGTGGACTCCAGCGTTTGTTTCTATAATTGCACCAAATGCATACACTCTGAAAAGTAAAATAGGAGTTTAATGGCTTATTTGTAGGGGTTTGTAATGGCTTTATGGGGTTTGTACTGCTGTGGAAAGTGAAAGCAATCAAGGTCTGTTAGGGCTTTCACAAAGGTCGGAATAATTGCACTTAATGAGTGGAGTGATTACTAGTTTTAATACCCTTGTGAATATTTACTTATATTATGTCTGGATTTAGTTATAAAAGAAAGAAAGAGAACTTCTTTCAAAGAAAGTTTTTAATAGTGGTTTTCTAAATTCTTGAAGTTGTGGTTTTTTGGGGGTGTTTTCTTTTGAGTGACAAAGAAGGGGTTTTTCTTTCTCCATACATCAGGCCTGGATTGTAGGATGCATGTTAGGAGAACAGGAGCCCTTACCCATGCCAATGCAGGATACCTGGCCGGAGGGATATGCTTGGACAATAAGCCTTTTATTACAGTGTGTGTAGCATTGCTTATAGGCTTAAGGGTAACTTCCTTTTAGTAAAAGCATGGAAATTGACAATATTCTGTCCCACAGAGACAAACTTTAATTCATCTTCTTAACAGGAATATTTCATTCTTCACTAGTGCAAGCCAGTTACTCTTGGCTTCAGGTAGTAAATTTTCTACTGCCTAAGGTGACACTTGGGGGATGGCTTTTTATCTGTGGTGAATGTTGGTAGATTGGAACAATGAGGGCTTTTATTAGGGAGGCCTTGTTCTCCAGTTTCCACATTCAGAGGGCTGCTTTCCACGTAAGCAGTATTCTTTGCCTGTGCAGTCACAAAAGACTGGGAGTGTTAAAGCATTGTAGCCTGTAACTCATTTTATGAAAATAAAAAAGCCAAGTTGAAGAAGCTCTACTTCTCATGACAGCTGCCTGTTCTATATGTTGCATTATGAAATGGAGGTAAGAGTGAAAATGCCTATGAAATGCTGACTGTCAATTGACAGAAACTCCTTGTGTACAGCTAAAGCTGCAGCATTCACAAAGGCTGCACAAGCACAGTGTACTGGAGTTCAGTTTAGCCTAGGTACATCCCTGAAGAATAAAACCTTTGAAGAAGGTAAGTTATATTTGGAGTCTTGGTCACTGAAATACCTGTCCTTGCCCACTTCTGTGAGGCCTTTTTTTTTTCTTTACCCAAAGGCCTGGGGAACTTGGTTCACTGTCCAGAAGAGAAAGGTTCATTCATTTTGTAGGAAAACTACAGCATGTGCTGCACAGGCTGGTGTCTGTCTGCCTGTGTTTATCTCTTTTCTTTGAAGGGAGCACTGCTGCCCTGACAAGCTGCCCTTTCTCTCCCAGCTGTGTATGCAGTGGTCTTTGTTACTGCAGCAATGCACAGGGCACCATTTCCTCCTCCTCCTCAGTGAACAGGCTGAGCTGCTGCCCTGTGCTTGCTGGCTCAGAAATCTGGAAAGAAAGCAGCAGGTGCTGTGGACTGGTCTGTTTTGGTCTTCTACTCCTATTTTTTTTCCTGAATAAAACTTTGGGAGTATTTAGTATGGCTGTTTTTAAACGGCCAGGAAAGGATCACTTGCTGCTGCTGAAGGTGTGGCTGCTCTGCACTATATCTGGAGTTCCTGTTCTGCCAATGTGCACGTGTGGCTCGGAGCACAGGGATACTATTGCCAGCTCCACAGTGCTCTAGAAGACTGTCTCACATTCCCACGTACAAACACGCTTTCAGAACTGGGCTCTGAGCAGCCCCTCTGGCTCTGTTGAGGTTACTCTTGGGGATGGGTTTCTCAAATTTCTCGCTGTTGGTTCCTACTTGGCTGCTGCTTGGTCTTCTCCTTCTCTCCCACCCCCTCTCTTCCTTTTTTTTTCCATCCCTCCTCCCTATCTTTGATATCTCTGTGGTGTACTGACTCAGAGTTCACCACAGACATTGTGTAATTGTTTTTTCTCAAGAGTTTAAATTTAGTGGGGCAGATGTGAGTAGTCTGCTGACCTGAGCTTACTCCTCCTGTTTAAGGAGACAGTCTGAAGCACTGTTAAACTTGGAGAGGTGTTTTGCAGACATGTCTTTTTAGTTTTACATTTGCATAAGCTCTGTGCCTGTATCCATCCACTCACAATGCCATTTGCACTGTACTGCCCTTAAAATGTCAGGAAGTAATGGCATATTTCTTGTGTCATGTTGGTTTTGGACCACAGTTTGAACTGGCATCTCTGTGTGGACTTCAATGGCTCTGAAGGCTTTCAGGTCAGCAGTGAACACTGTGTTGTGTTTATCTGCAAGATGGGTCTTGTGTAAGACATCAGTCTTACAGCAGTCTATCATTTATTCAAGCACATGACCTTCTGGGCTGTCCTCAGTCTGCTGGAAATAGCATACCTTCTCTCTTTGCTGCTAAATATTCTCCATTTCCAATATTACCACTCCACAGTTTTCCTGTGCCATCTTGTAAACAAATGGATGCTTAAAAAAAGAAAAAAACAACAAGTCTCACAGCACCTTCTTTACACTAAATACCAGCTTCTCCAGCAGCAGATGTTTGAGAGACTGCTTCTGTTGCTGCAGAGAAAGGGGATGGCTCTTCATCTGTGGAACTCTGATTGAGAAGAAGGTGCTGTAGGTGGTACAGAGCCATGGTAGTGGGGAATGAGTCTCAGTCAGTTCAAGTATGGTCTGTTGTTTGCTGATACCAATGCTCTGCGTTTAACAGTGGCTAAACACAGGGGCTTGTGGGTGGGAAAGATTTTGTGTCTTGGTGAGGAAAATGAAAAGGAACCTCGTTAAGTGGCTCTTGTTACTGTTGCCAGGATATGTGGCACTATTAGTTTGTGATGCCAAATTGTCTCTTGGGAGACATTCTCTTCGAGGTGCTGGTTAGAAACATTTCACCTGAGGTTTTATCCTCTCATGGAAACCTTTGCTAGCATAGAATCAGACAGAAATACCACACAATGTGAATTTCCTCATTTGGAGGGGCATAAATTTTAAAGCAGTACTATCTGCTGCTTTGTAGTCTTTTAATTTTTTTCCCCTCTGCCTTTTCATGCTAATTTTGTGTTTCTAGGAGCTTCATTGGTCTCATTGGAAAGTGTCTGGAGAAAATGAAAGCTGCTGTTTATTTCTAGTGTGTAATCACAAATTCTACTTGCAGTGCACATGACTCCTTAACAACAATCACTGTATTGGGGAGTGTAGACAGAAAAGAATGTGTGTAGGTTTGGGGTGTTATAATCTTGTGATACATTTTGTGTTGAGGTTTTTTGTGTTGTGCTTATCTTTTTATTTTACTGCCTGGTGTAAGGTGTGGTGATTGAGTAAAGGATAACTCCAGATTACAAAAGGATTTATATCAAAGACTGTCTTTTTCATTCATGTGCTTTGGGTGCTACTGGGTGGGGAGCTTGCTATCCAAAGAAAAAAGGACCTATGAGGCTGTAGTGTTACTGTGTATCTGCTTACTTAAACAACAAGGAATGTTTCTAGTGATACTAAAGATATCTTTTCATAGAAGTAAATAAATAATGAAGTTTGTCTGGTTCATAGCTCCTTTTCAGATTTGCTGTGACAGCAAGTTTGGGTCAGGCTGTAGTGGTGGTTCAGAAGAGGTGCTGCCCTCTCTATGTGGCCAAAATGTGCCATGTTTGGGGAGGGGGACACAGCTCTTCCCTCCATGGACTGAGTCGCTGCTGCACAGCTTTCTGCTCTTGTCCATTGATTTCACAAATGAGAAATCTGAACTGGAGTAACTAAAAGGGCACTTGTGAGTAGTGGAGTGTTTTAGATGGGTTGTGGTTGTTGAACACAGCGTGCCTGAGTAATCTCTGCTGTACCCCAGTTGTCAGGCCACGCTGCAGTGCTCTGGAAAGCACTAGGTTGAGTTGGGCTCCTATGTGAAGTTAGGGATAGCTTCACCCTTTCCTAGTACTGGGCCAACTGTTGGCAGTGTCACATCTGCCCGCATGTGGCTCCTCAAGGCAGGTGTGACTCAGGTTCTGGTGGAGGGTGGTTGGAGCAGGTGGGGAGCCAAAATCCACTGAGTGCTGGGTGCCACAGGGGAATGCCTGGAATGCAAACCGTGCTCAGGCATCAGGAAAAGTCTTTTAGGTTTCAGCTGCACCAGGAGATTTTCAGGAACTGGTCATCAAGCTTAGTGCATGTTCAGGCTTTCTGTGCAGTGCTTTGGAAAAGAGTTTTGAAGGATTCCTGTCGGTTAACAAAAATGAGAAGGGCTGTGCAGAGAGATTTCATCTGGCATTTAGTGTTCACACATACTTTGTCTATAACAGCCACATAGGAAGGTTGGGCTGTTGTCACAAGACTTTAAGAATTGTGGAGGGGAATTCCACTTTTTTATAACAAGATAAGCAAAAGATCAATATCTGCTTCCTCTGAGATTTGTTGACATTGGTCATTTCCAAAGGAGAAATGCAGTACTTGTGTAATATTCATTATGTTGAGATGATATGGAACAAAAATAAAATACCACTCTGGCTGGAGTGGTAGTAAGGGAGGAGGAAGGAAAGACTTTTCAGTCTTTATCTATTTTACCAAATTAAACTCAGTGCATAAAAGTGAGTCCTAAATCCTTGAGATTGTTTTCATGGTAGTCTTTGGAATTAGCTAGGAAGATAATAAATACATTGAAAGTACTACCTGAAAAAATGGCTTATAATGGGACAAGCAGAGTGTTCCAGTGGGATTGTCACACCTCTGAGCTCTCCTGGCTATTGGAAACCGTGTCCCACAAAGAAATTTGTTGCCATTTAGCACTGTGACGCTTTTGTTCTGATCTGTCAGAGTGTGAGAAGTGAACCTGACTCCTGGCTGCTGCTGCTGCACTGGGAGCCTGGGGAGTCTCTGCTGGCAGGAGCAGGAGGGAGCCCTGGGGCAGTTTCTGGTTACTGCTCTTTTCTCCCTGCCCTTCTGGCTGACCTGTCTCTGATGAGTGCATTGACTGGAGACCTGAGTGGCTGAAATTCCTAACTCCAGGGAAGGCCAGATGGCTGTGCTGCCTCTGGAGTAATCCGGTGCCAGTCTCAGTAGGTGTCTTGGCACTTGCTATTCTGCTCTTTCTTGGGAGTGGAAAAATGCCCTGCCTGTTCTGATTGCTGTGTTTTTATGCCAGTGCTTACAGGAAATTTCCCCTCTTCAGCTGTTGGAAACGCCTTCCTGTTCCCCAAACTCAGCTGTTTCCCCTTTTGGCCACTTCCATAGTTAATTAACTATTGTGCTAAACATATGTAGGTTCTTGAGCTATCCTCTTTAAATAAAGGCAAAACTTTTCCACAGAGATGATGAATGTCCTTTGGTGTTTAATCCAAAGAGAAATTCCCTCAAGAGCCATGTTCCATGGAGACCTAGTGGAATTGTTTTTGTGTTTGGACAAACTGATCTCTTACCCTTATGTTTGAACTGGTTTTTTTTAGTTATAAACTAATGTAGCTGAATCACTTTTTAAGAAGTTGCTTATGTCAAAAGCACTATGATGAGAAATGGTCTTTTTGTTTTGCTGTAAACTAATGTAGCTGAATCACTTTTTAAGAAATTGCTCATGTCAAAAGCACCATGATGAAATATTGAAAGCCATTGTAGAATTCAGTGGGTTGCAGGGTGGTAGAAAAAATTGGCTTGAGAGTTACAATAGGGTTTTCCTTGAGAAGTTCTTATTTCCATATGTGTCTTTGTGCCATTTGCCTAGCATACATGATTTGTGGCATTAATTTTTAAAATTGCTTTAGCAAATGATAAATCCTTATTCGGTTCCCAGCACTCAGGTTCCAGTATTGGAGATAGCAGTAGTTTGCAGAATTGGTATGTAAATATACCCAAATTTAGCTGCACTGCTAAGGGAAGCCATAGTAGTGCCTCTGGAGTGACCAGTGTTCAAACACCCCCAGACTGCTCTTTAGCCAGACAATTGCAAGAAAAAGACAATCAGCTTTTGGATTGTGAATTCAGATTTAACCGGAGCTCATGTATGAACTGAAAGATGCAAAATTCCATTTCATGGCTTTTTCCCTCTCCCCCGACCCCTTTTTCCCCTCCAGTACACGAGAGGCACCGTGACAGCCTTTGCTCCTTTTGATGCCAGAGCTGATGCAGAAGCCCTTCGTAAGGCCATGAAGGGATTGGGTAAGGATAATTTTTATTTTACAAGAAAGAAAAGGCTCTTCCTCCTTTGCAAACCTCCTTTCTGATCTATTTTTTTGTCTCAGCAGATGAGGGTAGGACATGTGTTTACAGGCCATGGAATGACAGCCCCAGGACTGCACTGGTCTGGGCGTGTCCTGGTTGTGACTGCGCAGCTCTCAAGGATGTTTATTTTTGGGTTAGCATGAGGGAAAAGGGAAGGGGTTTGCACATTCCCCATTAAGAAATGGATGTTCCACATGCTACTGGGTACACTGAAGTTTTACAGAGCAGTAGCTCTGGCTTTACAAGGACAGCTGTGGAGAATTACAGCTGCATGGTAGGAGCTCTGCATGGAAAATCCACAGCAGACTCCTGGCCCTGGAATTGTGTGAGCACAGTGCAGTTACTGGGGCAAGGAATGCGAGCACACAGCGTGAATGCAGACTAAGAAGTGGTCTGTAAACCCACACTGGAGCTTTCTGCCCCAAAATTTCTTGGGAGAACAAACCCTGATTTGCTGCTTTCTCTGAAGTGGAAGGAAGCAGAAGGAGGGGCAGGAGGGATATGTGATACACCTCAGCCTACAGGCAAACTCAGTAGGGCTGGGAGGGCCTATCTTGCAAGCTTTGTGTATAAAATGGATAATAGCTCCACACTGCTGCCCTCTGAGGTGTTTGGGTTTGCTGGACTGAGTTTTGCTGCAAGTTGGCAGTTTGTTGGTGAGCCCAAAGGCAAGACCTTTCTGTGGAGCACTGACTGACTAAATGTTATAGCTGGTGCTTGGAGCAGAGTCTGGATCGGAGCACTGATGGAGAACAAACAACATGTTTAGTCCTCCAGTCATGTTTTTGCACCAAACTTGATGGCTCAGCTTGGGGTACGGTGACATTTGTTATTTGAATGATTCTGCTGTTGGCCAGTAGGCTTTTGTTGTCCAAGCATCTTTCACTGCCTTTTGAGTTTGTGCCACTGCAGTTGGTTTTTCAGTGTGTTTGTAGCTTGTTGTTCTTTCTACCTTCAGGGACTGATGAAGAAACTGTGCTGACGATCCTCACCACCAGAAACAATGCTCAGCGTCAAGAAATAGCTTCTGCCTTTAAAACCTTATTTGGCAGGGTAAGAAGAAGAAATACCTCTGGAAATGAGCTGGTTCTGGTTAACAATGATTACTTTAAAATATGAGGCATATTCACCACATTCCTTGTAAAACATTCCTTGCAAGAATATCTACTTTTGCTTTTGCCTCCCTCTGTCCTCCACCCTGCCTCATCCTAAAAAGAAAGACAGTGTGTTTCAGGTTTTCCAAATGCCTGTTCATCCTTTTCTCCTGCCTTATTTGCTTCAGCTGAGGTACCAATTATAAGAAAAAGAGAGGTGCCCCTCTCTTGTCTTTTTTGCTGTCCCCAGAGCCTTTCAGCTTGCAGACTCATGTGCATCCTTTTAAAATGCTTAGTCCTTGTTCATCACAGCACTGTTTGTTCTGCCCTAGGATCTTGTGGATGACCTGAAATCAGAACTTACTGGCAAGTTTGAAACCTTGATGGTCTCTCTGATGAGACCAGCATATATTTTTGATGCTCATGCGCTGAAGCATGCCATCAAGGTAAGAGGAGAGAGAATTCCTGTGTTACATGAAATGATTGGTGCTTTTGGTCGATATTTTTTTTTTTGAATGAACTTTGGTTGCTAAAGGGAGTGCTAATAGAAGTAGGCTTAAAAAAATAATTAGCCAAGTTATGCTGACTGATGTGAGTGCCATGGTTTTGCCTAGGTGTTTTTTTCATCCTAATAATTCAGAGGCAGTTTAGAAATCTACACAGCATAAGAGTTGTTCCTTCTGGTTTAAAAACAATGAGTACATGTGCAGTTGCTTTGATAATCTTTTTGCTGTTCAAGTGCAGTGCTGAAGTTCAGAGGGCTCTGGATTTTTCTGATGTGAGCAGCTGAGGTTTTATAACTATGCAGCTGTACGAAAAATAGTCCAGAACATTTAACAGAAATATGGTGCTCTTTGTTTCTTCTTGACTGCTATTTAAGCTACAGAGTGTGTTACCCCTGATGGATTGCAGTGCAAGTCCAAAATTGATGAGCTTGTGTAAACTGGTGTCCACCAAAATTATGAGCAGGTATTGTCTGTAGTATTGAATGACCTCTAAAAAACTGCCTTCAGTAACACAGAGGGAATAACTGATGAGCCTGTCAGTTTCCCCCCGCTAAATTTTCTCTTTAGTGATTGCATTTAGTGCCTTTCTGGGCAGGCCAGGTAAACAAACAATTTATCATGTGGATGTGTAGAAATTTCAATGTCTCTTCTGTGTGCTTTTTTTTTTCTGTCTCTGTCACATCTGTGGAATTTCAGGAATTGGATGTCCCTGGACTATTTACAGTATTGATCAAAATAGAGGACACTGAACTTGACTCTAGTGTGAGGTAGTGCTTTGTGGAATGACATTTCCATGCAAACTCCCAAGATCCTGGATGAGCAGCTGGTTAATATGTAGGCTTTAGTCAACTGTGCAAGCAAATGCTCATGCACCTGTGTCCCAGCAAATAGTCCCTCAGGCAACAGAAACTTCATTCCTGGAGGTTTTCTGTAATGCCTTTATGTACACTGGGGGAAGGGATGGTGGTACCTGACAGAGAAACTGATAAAGGCCTTGTTGATTAATGAAAAATTGTATCCCCAAGCTCCTCTTATTGATTTAGGAGTCAAAGACTGACAGGGAAATGACAGAACAGATGGGTGTAGGAGGGAAAGTAGAGATAGTGAAACAGGAGTGGTTTTGTTCTTGTCACTTAAAAAGATTAAACCCAGGACCATGGAATTCTAGGGCATGTGTTTGCACAGGAAAGGATGTCAGTACTGGCTGCAGCTCAGCCAAGGGGGGTAGCAGTAAAGCAGGTGTGATGGCAGGGACTTCACTGCAAGGTAACTCAGCTAAGAGCACTAGCTCTGTGCTGAAGGCTGTCCCATCCATTTTCACTGTTTTCACTGCTGCTGCTTGGATTGAGTGAGTTTAACTGTGCCTGCCTCCCTTGTTGAGTAGGCATGTTCATGAAACAATCTGCATTTTGGAAATGATTGCCTGAAACCTGGCAGGTTTGTATTCTGGATAGCTTTGTGTGCAGTTGCATATGTTTGTATGTGTTTAGTATTCAGTGTTTTCCTTACAGGAAAGGTTGTAAATAACATGTTAAAGCAAAAAATGGTCAGTATTGCATTTCAGTGTTGCTTTTGTGAAATGACTCCTTTGTATGTGTAAAGAGCAGTGGATTGTTCTTGCAAACAAAGGATTAGACTTGTGGAAACAAGATATTGGCCTGGCTTCTGTAAGTTCTATCCTTGTAAAAATGAAAGAGTGGCTGTTGTTTCTGCTGTCATTAAGAACTGCAGAATTGCTGGAACTATCTGGGTTAGCAATTCTGTTGTAAAGTGTTTGCAGTGGAAGAAGGGGTTTGTTTAACAGTACAGTTCACAGCAGGCTGCAGATCTGTGCAGGGTGGCTCTGTGCTTATCTGTGTCCTGGCAGGTGACAGACACTGTATGAATTACAGCTAAGATGCAAACTTACTCCATTCACTTCTCTTGATGTCATTGATTGTAATAACAAGGAACTGAGGTGTAGGCACAGAGTTTGTGGTGATTGGGTGTGGGGCTGCAGCTGTGAGCAGCATTGACAGCAATGAGCCATGGAGTGCCCAGGGGCACTGCCCAACTACCAAAGGGAACAGAGGGCACACAGGTGCAGTGCATCAACATGGGGGGGATAAAAAGTTGGGCTGAAGAACAAGAAGGACAGATGCTTGCAGCCTTCTGGAGTGGTGTGGTGTTACTCTGTGTGGGCTGAAGCCTTCTGATACTCTATGGTGACGCTCTATTGTGGCTGTTTCAGCTGTGACATGAGGCACACCTGGCTGTGCTTGGGTGTGGAAGGGCCCTTCTGAGTCCTGCAGCGCTGGGGTTTTATAGATTGTTGGGTTGGTTTGGAAAACAATCAAGACAAAACTGGGAGAAATTACCTTCAAAACACCCACAGTATATCAGAAAGAAGAAATATTTTTGTTTATTTGATCCAAATATACAGGTTTATGCTTGGTTTTGATTGTCAAAGGGATTTCTTGTTTTCCTTTTGTTATTCCATCAACTGACTCATACTTGTACCCCTGCAGGGAGCAGGAACCAATGAGAAAGTGTTGACTGAAATTCTTGCCTCCAGAACACCTGCAGAAGTGCAGAATATTAAACAGGTTTATCAGCAAGGTAATTTTCTGTATAAAATAAGGGTCTCTGTTCAGTTCCTTTAATATGATTTTAGATCATCTTTCAAATAAGGTCTATCTCTGAACTGATGGATGTGTCCAATACGAGGGAATTCTTTCTCCTCTGTTGCAAAATTTCGTATTGAAAGGAACTAGAATTTGAATTGTAAATTGAAATAGTTTATTTCAGGGTTATGACTGCAGGTTGTGGTGCTTTGTGCTTTATAGTTAGAATTCTTTCAAAAGCATTTATTTCCTCCACCCATTATTTTCATCCCTTGAACTGTAAGGTAATTTTCAGTAATTGGAAACAAGAAAACTGAACACATAAAAACCCGAAGTGTAGGTTGTTTTTTTTTTTTGCCTTTTGCTCTATGTTGTGTTCAAGTGCACTTATGCTAAAGCAGGTGTAGCCTTTGGCTGTCCACAGGAGTAGATGCTTTTACCCTGTGATTGTGGGCTTGTTTTTCAGGGCAATGTTTAATTCAACAGATTCCTTATAGCTCTGTGCAGATTGCTTCCACACAAGAAATTTTCATGTTTTAACAAATTTTAAGCCCAAACACAGTCTCTAGGGGCAAAATTTATTAGTGGCAAACTTTTCTGGGCTTATGATTTTTGTACAGTGAGACTGCCATGATTTGGCATGACTCCATGTCTGTATCCTCTTTAGCTCCTTAAGGAGCTGAATCCATGCATGTCACCTTGTACTTGAAAATATTGTGAGTAATCTGTTTCTGACATGAGGTGTGAGGTGCTCTATTTTCCATTTTTGGAGTAGTGTTATGTAAGTGAAAGCAGAATGTCCTGAATGTTAAAGATGTTTCTGATAGATGATTTTACAAATTGTGAGTCAAGTGGACTTTTTGCCTTTCCTTGCTCTCCCCTGAGAACAGCCAGGGAGCCTGCAAGGTGGTGAGTGGATGTTGCTCTTTTGCAGAGTATGAGGCTGACCTGGAGGATAAGATCACAGGGGAAACCTCAGGCCATTTCCAGAGGTTGCTGGTGGTGCTGCTGCAGGTTGGTGTCCTGTTGTGGGCTGGCTTTCACTGCTGGGTGCACTTAGCACTTGCTGCTTGCTAAGCTGGGTTCTGGATGGGCCTGGGCTAGGCAGGACTGGCTCTGGAACTCAGGCACTTGCTCTGATGTGCAGGGTCAGCCTTGGGCTCTCTTCTGAGTCATTTCCATATCACTGAAGCAAAACACTTCTGTGATGCCCATGGGTGTAGCAGGTGCTGCTGCATGGGGTTTGGAAGGCAAAAGGGGAAGAGGACCCTTATTTCATACAGACACTTGCAAGCAAAAGGGAAAATCAAGGTGGTTTTGGAGAAGATGCATTAGGGTGTGACTTGTCACAGTAACTTACAGGCTCAATGTAACAGGTAAATGCTTTTTGACTTATCTGCTAATTCTTCAGTTTAACAACTTCTGAATTTCTGTTTAGGGGAACAGAGATCCTGATGTTGGAGTTGATGAGGCTCTTGTTGAGCAGGATGCTCAGGTGGGTGACTGACGTAGGGCTTGGGGTATTTTGAGTTATCTCACAGAGATGGCAAACAGCTGGAATTCAAATGTGAAAGTGATAGTTAAGGTTCTCTATGTTTTTCTTATATGTTTTCATGTGCTTTTGTATGTTCTGGACAAAAGTAGTGTCAAAACCTGAAATACTAGGATCAAAATTTTTTGCACTTTCACACTTCAGTTTTGCTTATTACTTAATGAGAGGCCTGAATAAAACAGTGAGTAGATAATTGGAAGAGAGGCTGAGGCTTGGTGATGCTGAGGGACCCACTGCTGGAAAACTCAGATGTTAACAGTTCATTCCTTCATATCTGACTTGGACTTCTCTCTGAATTGAATCCCTGTCCATGACTGCTCCCTACCCCTGTGCTCTGGATGGAAAGGAATGCCAGCAGTTAATCTGTATCCTTGCCTGTCTCTAGCTGGTGCCATTTGCTTTGTTGGAGTGATGGTCAATATTTCAGCAATTTGATTACAACTCATTCAAGACATGTTTCTTCTCAGTTATTTCAGACAACTCTGCATGAGACATATTCCTCTCATAAATTGTTGAGATGAAAGAAATACAGAGATTGTTTCAAGGTGACACAGTAAACACAGAATATTAGATCAATAAAACATTCTCCTGAAAGCACGGCAAGATGGAGAGACAGATTGGCAAAATATATTTTACTGGTATGGGCCTATCCTTTGTCACTTAAATGCAGAAAGCATTGTTGTTCTGCTGTCAGAGTTAATTTCCTGAGACAATTATAGCTGGAAAATTAGAGGGGCAAACGTTTGAATCGTGAACTAGAGTGTTCCATGAAATTTTCAGTCTTGCTTTTAGCTGGGCCTATGTAATTGAGGAAACATATGAAGCACTGGCCCTGGTAGGCAGATAGAGCCTTTGGCCCCTTAAATTGGGTTTAAATGAGCAGCTAAATTTAGGAGGCACTAAAACCCAGCTCTTGAGAAGGTCCTGGTTTTCCAAACAGTCTCTGTGGTTTGCTGCATACATTTAACTTGGGCTGGGACCTTGAGTCAATGGACTTTTCCATTCACCACCCAACACAGCTGGAACAGATTCAGTCATTTTCTAATTGCTATTGCCAGATACAGATGGTCAGAACTGAGGTACATGACTGTGCAAATGTAGGAGTATTTTTGGCTTCCCAATGTTTTTCATCAGTCATATATTCTGGAAGGGACTTGATACATTAAAAGGCTAACTTTTTGCTCAGTGGTGATGTTTAAATTTTTTGTTTATGATAACTAAATGTTAATTCAAAGCAATTGTGAGACTTTTCTGAGAATGCCTGAAGGAGAAAGTCTGTCTTTTTGGAAAAGCTTTTGTGAACATCACTTCTTTAGAGCTATACAGTTGAGGTACATTTTGTGTATTGCCCAGTGGCAAGGCAGGTACAAACTTAAAGCTGGCATAAAGTTCTATTTGCAAATTGTAGTATCTCTAAATCAATCTTTTGCTGGTATTTTTCTAAATGCTGTACTGGGACTTCTCATTTGCTACTGGATGGAGAGGGCTGGTATTCATTTGGAGGGCTTAGCATATGTTATTTGTAATAAATATCCTGGCAGTGAGTGCCTTGAGAGCTTTTTCCTCTCCATCTTTTTTTCATTCTGTACCATTAATATTAAAAAGATCACATATACTACAATGTATACTTTCTCCTTAGAGTGCTTAGCACAGAGTTTGGAAAAAGGCAAAGTTTTCCAACTGTCGGGGAAAAGAACTTGTTTCATTTTCCAAATTTCTTTTCCTTTCTTGTTTTCTCCTGGCTCTTGCTCATTCCAAATTTTTCAAGTTCTTTACTTTCCTGGTGCTGAAAATGCACCCAGGTCTTTGTCTGCATCAAATACAGACTTGCCTGAAAAGCCACGAGTGTGCTAAAACCATGACTAAAATCTGGTTTCAAACAGCTAAGAATTTATCAGCTGGAGAATCCTCTTAAAGTTCTAGATCCATCTTCCCCTCCTTCTTGGAAAACTTCCTCCTGGGCCAAGTTGGTGTGGTTTTGCTGTTGAAGCCAATCATGTAACAAATTTTTGCTACTCTGTTTGAAAAAGGGAAGGGAAAAAAGGGCAGAAAAGGCAGTACTGTGAATAGATTTTATCTGCTGTGTTATCACAGTTTCAGCAAACTTCAGTCCTTGTGAAGAGGACTATGCAGAGTCAGTTTCAGGGCCTGAAGCTGCATTACTCATGGAAATGCCTTCACAGTCAATTTGTTTTTTTCATTTCTTTCTAAGATTAATTCAGTACTTGGCAATTTCATTTCATTAATTTCCTTCCAGCTATGGCTTGTTAGTAAATTTAATGCTCCTCAGAGTGAGCCAAATAGAGCTTTTCAACAGGAGGTGTGGACACAAAACAAATGCTGATGCTTTGATCTCTTGAATTCGTAACAGGTTTTGTTCAGAGCTGGGGAGCTGAAGTGGGGAACAGATGAAGAAAAGTTCATCACTATCTTGGGAACCCGCAGCGTTTCCCACTTGAGGAGGGGTAGGTAGTGTGGTTAATGATGGGCTGAGAGCCTCTACCTGAAATCCAGCCTGGAAAAGCTCAGCCCATATTGAGGTGCTTACTTTGAGCTGATAATAGAGGGACAATACCTTTTTCCCTGCTCCTTGCCCATCCAGAAGTCTTTTACCAATGTGTTTAGGCCTTTGGGAATAATGCGTGGAGCTGTTCCTTCCAGGTGCAGGGAGGGGTTGTACAGGGGGCATCTGATGGGAAATTGGTGCTCAGAACAAGACAGTGAGCGGCCAATAGCACCTGAACTGTAGATTCACACACAGGTGGCATTGTCCTGAGCTGGGGGGCACGGGCAGGAATGTTGGCTGTTCCCTGACTGAGCACACTTTGTTTTGCAGTGTTTGACAAGTACATGACCATTTCCGGCTTCCAGATTGAGGAGACCATTGACCGGGAGACCTCTGGTGATCTGGAGAAGCTGCTCCTGGCAGTGGGTAATTGAGTCCTAGCCTGTCTAGCCCTAGGCTGCCTTTGCTTACTCCCAGGCCTCCTGAAATTGCAGGTGTCACAGAGGCTGGTGGGAAAACAGGGTTCCTTTAGGAACATAATCACCTGGGATCTATTTTTATGTCTGGAGAAGAGGTGGTGAACTGCATTCTCTTTGGTCATGTGCACCTCTGCCAGAGCTGAGACACAGCTCTGCCTTCACCTGCATTCCTGGCAGCTTATCTAGGACAGTGTTGGAGAGTTTGACCAGTAAAGTCTCTCTGTTACCAGAAATAAATGTTTGTCCTAAATCTCAGAACCCAAAGAGTTGTTACAGAGGGAGAGACCAGGTGACACTACTGGAGAGAGTAACCCAGTGACAAACACCTTGTCTTGGCAATCAGAGATTGCCCTGTATTTAATAGCAGTCAATAATTAAATCATTTGTCTTTTCCAGTGAAATGCATCCGAAGTGTGCCTGCCTATTTTGCTGAGACCCTGTATTATTCCATGAAGGTATGTAAATGTTTTCCCTAGGTTACTTTCCATCTCCTCCAGCTACAATTCCTCTCCCTTTAGCTTGTTCTTAATTTCTTCTGCCACTGTTAATGCTGACAGTATCACTAACTATCTGCAGAAGGTTCAGGGAGTGCCGGGCTGGGAGAAGATACAAATAATTCATGGTTTCCTTGGAGTTCATTATGGATTTCTCAGACCACAGACCTTTTAGTCTCATCAGCTGTTTTTTGGTTTGCTGTTGCTACACTGGAAAACGTCTGGCAATATCCACTGGGCACTTCCCAGCTGATTAAATGCCAGTGTCTTTAGGTGGTGGATGTACTGAGGAAGGAAAGAATTGTAGATTGTGCAAATTAGTACTCTTTGATTTGGATGCGAGTGTTTACAGACTTTAGGGCATTGGGTAGCTTTGGAACACATTTTGGTTACTATCCATCCTATTTGGAGAAGCAAAAGAAACTCAGCAGAGAGAAGGAAAGACTTAAACAGCTGCAAAAGATCACATGTGGGAATTGCATTAGCAGTGCATCCATGTTTCTCTTGTCTTCACCTTCTCTTGGATGGGAGGAGATAAGCAGGGAAAGCTGTAATTTTTACCTCCCAATGGGTAATATTAATTAAACCAGAGGCAGGTACTCTATTGTTTCCAGGCAAGTTATCAGCTTCCATGAGGAATTCCTCCCTTGCCCCTGCTAGAGAGCCCTGAAGTAGATTTGTCAGAAGATGCGGTGAGAGCTTGAGAGTTAGTGATGAGACACAAAATGATAGCTTAATTTTTTAAAGTCCTTTCCTGCTTCTGTGGGTACCAATGTAGAATTAGGTTCAGGTGAAAAATAGAAAGTATTGCATCCGTAGGATGAGCTGTCTGAGGAGGATTACTTGGCTCTTAATTATTTTTATTTTTTAAAGACTGCAATTTTCCTGTAGGCTTTAGATTCTTATACACTTCTGTTGTGTGGAGCCTGACTAATGTGTGCTGGTGAGATCCCCCGAGTTTTTTTTTTTGAATAGAAATAAAAAATCATTCAACACTTCAGATAAGAAAGCTTTTTGTCAATTATTACTTTGACAGAGGAGTTTTTACTTCTAATTTATCAGTTTGGCATAACAAGGTTCTGCACTGGGCAGAGCTGGCTTTCATGATTAGGTAGGGCAGAGCTTGGCTTTTATTCCTCAGAAACCACCGGACTCATGGCATAACTTTTGAGCAGCTTCAGGGCATTTTTAGGTGTAATCCAGGAATATTGCACCCAGAAGGACTGAGTGGCCCTGGACGTTAGGCTGAAGATGACCGTGGTGGCTCTGCCAAGTCCTTCCTTGAGGTGCATCCGCAGGTCAGCACATCAAAGTTTGTACGGCTTCAGCTTGTGTGGAGTCTGCCTTGTCTGAGCAGAGGGTCAGGGCCTTGGTCTGCACAGGAAGGTGAAATGTTTCAAGCACTGAGCATGACAAAGAGAGTGGGGCATGTTTGTGTGGTTGGAAAAGGTTTGTGAAGCTGTGCCCCCATAATGAGCAGCTGGAGAGTTGGTGGGATGAGTTGCTCTGCCTTTGTCCTGCTGTATGATGTTGCTTTGTCCTGGTCACCACTGGGACTGAGTGCCCAGTTCCAGAAGCGAGTGCAGTTCTGCAGCCTCAGGGTGCACTGCAGGGGGATTTACACGTGGTTCTGGTTGTGGTGAGCAGCTGTACTACTGCGTGAGCTTGGAACTGGGTTCTTTTACGTTTATGTGGGTATTCACAGCTGAAGCCTGAGATGAAACATGAAATAAGAGGCCTGAGCATCTGGCACTTGATAGAGGTCCAGGGATCAGAGCTTCTCTGTTCCCCACATTTCAGTGTGAATGTCTTATGATGCTGTCCCAAATATTCTCTGTTTTGGAGCTGAACCATAATGCAGGAGTGGTTTGAGATGCCACTTGTTGCTTTCATGTTGTACAATACTTGTTTGTATTTCATGCTTTGTTGCAGCATCTGTCCAGAACAGACTCATATTTGAAAGTTATTTGGTCTTTTCCCTTTAGGGGGCTGGCACTGATGATGACACCCTGATCAGAGTCATGGTTTCAAGAAGTGAAGTTGATCTGCTGGATATTAGACAAGAATTCAGAAAGAATTTTGCAAAGTCCTTGTATCAGATGATTCAGGTAAAATTACTGTTCTGTTCTCAGGGAATGCAGGGGTGATAGAGATGTCACTGTTTGCACTGTGCTTTTTCTTGGCACAGGATGGCTGTGGGTAGAGCTGGGTGACCTGGACTCTGAGATTGAGTTCCTCTGCAGTTTTGACATGGCATTGTTGAAGAAGTGGACACTTTCTATGGAAAAACGTTTCCTTCCAGTGTTCACTAGGGCAGATGATGTGGTTTTCTGAAATTGCAATTACTCATACACCATATTTAGCTACTGCATAATTTCCTTGTTCTTGTCTGAGTTCCTTATTGTGCAGTGCTTCAGAGGGGGTGCTGGCTCCAGAGAAAACTCTTGGGTTGGGAGTCTGAATTACCGTGAGGTTGAAGTTTACATCTTGGGTTGTGATGTGGAACCCTTGGCAACATTTCCAAGTCAAAAGGGTTTCACTGTGGAACCACTCTGAGTCATAATTTCCTTTGAGTGGATGGGAAGGAACAGGAAGGGAAGGAGCCAGCAAGAAAACCAGAGCCAGCTGTTGCTGCAAAGTTAAGCCAAAAGACTTTTATTTTTCTCCTCTTGTTTTATACTGAAAGTCCTGCTTTTTTATGATTTTTCTGTTGTCATTCCTGACATTATGCTCCCTTAACTAGCCTGGGTGGAGGTTTTTTGGCACTGCCTACCAGGCCCATACGGATTTCATATCAGATGTTCTCATTGATTACAGGGAGCAGAGCTGGTGCCTTTCTAGGCAGTGGCAGGTGCACTTTGCCCATGTGTTACTTTTGGTGCTGCTTTGGGCTTCTCCTTTGGACTTTCCCCTGCAGACAAATGTGTCAAATGTGCAACAGGCAGCTCTGTTTTCTAGTAAAGCTTTTGGAGACTTTTTTGTCTCTGGCAGCCTGTCTGTGTAAATATAGCTCTCATGTCATGTAAGAGGCAGAGCATTTCCGTGCGTCGTTCCTGAGCAGAGAGTCATCCCTGTAGATTTCCTGTGGGTGGGATGAGTGTATCACAGGCTGGGGCCCTACTTGGCAGCTGCTCTGGTGACTCATGGTGCTGCTGTGCTGCCTTGACAGAAAGACACGTCTGGGGACTACAGGAAAGCGCTGCTGCTCCTCTGCGGCGGAGACGACGACTGACGGGTGGGGGACGCACAGCTCTCCTTGTCCTCCAGCTTTGCAGCCCTTCATTAGCATGTCTGCCTGAGGTTTTGTATCTAAATGCTTTGTGGCTGCTTGAATTTATACTAGGATTGCACTTAGTAAAAAGGAGCGCATTGCTATCCCTTCTCTTCCCCATGTCCCAACTTCCAGGAATTTCAAGTGCCTTCTGTGATCTGTGAGAGTCACCTTTGTGGAAGGTGGGTGCTGAGCACAGAACCCAGTTCTTTACAGGTGTTTTGCTGAAATAGGAAAATTAATCATGTATTTCACAATAAATTCAAGATGATCCTTTTTGCTTTTTATTCCTTACATGTCCATTGAGTGTTAAGCTAATTCTAACATGGCAAGCAAGGAAATCCTTTGTATGTAATATTGGAATGAATTTGCTGAACATATTACAAGCAATCATTGGAAATCTAAAGGACCAATAAATTTTTCCCCTCTCATCACAGTTGTATGTGGTTTTTAATCTAAAGTCTTTGATACATTTTCCCTTTGATATGATTTCACTGCCTCAGACTTTTGGTATATATTTCCTCCCATTATTGATGTTTTGTGGTATCTTTGCAGCTCTCCATCCTCATGTCTAGCCTAGGATATGGGTGCTGTGGTGATGCCATTGTTCAGTACAGTTGGAAAACCAAAATATTTGTCCTTGCTTGGGCATTTGTGCTGCTTTGTGTTTTTCTTCTCCTCTAAAGCTGGGGCGGAAAAGGAAGGAGATTTGCTGTGCAGGGCCAATGCAGAGCAGATGTGCTGCACTCTAGGACTGGTCAAAGATGTCTGGGATGGAAGCAGGTGAGGAAGAGATGGGATCTGTTCTTCAGATAAGAAAGCTCTTTGTCAATTATTACTTTGACAGAGGAGTTTGTACTTCTGATTTATCAGTTTGGCATAACAAGGTTCTGCACTGGGCAGAGATGGCAGGGGTCTTGTGAGAAAGGAGGATGGCTGCAGCATCCCTCCCCTCAGGTTATCAGGGAGCAGAGTGCAGGGTGAGAGAAGCACCAGCCCGTTTTGTGGGCTGCCTTGAATTCTCTGCTTTGGTTCACCATTTATGACTGGATCTGAAAATCAAATTGATGTGTGTGAAGGAGAATAAAGAGGCTTCTCTTTCATGCCTTGATAAGGTCTGAACACCATGGCACTAAACTTGGCTTATCAATCAGTCACACCAGCTGCAGAAACTGCACTTTTTAATAATTCTTCTGAAACTGAGTCTTTACAGGTTATTAAGAACTTTAAAACCTTAATGTTGAATAAATGTAAAGTTTAAATTTTCTGCATTGTAATTCTGAATTAGTACTGTCATGATCTCTTGCTACTAAGTGCTTTGTTTTCAGTGTAAAATATGCAGAAGAAAAAATTATCTTCAGATATATTGATATGTTCAGATGTTGTTTACTTTCTTTTTGCTGAAATGAATTGTCAGTGTTTCTCAGTTTTGCTTTTTGTGGAACCTTTACAAATGTGTTAGCAAGGATTGTTAATTGACAGCTCCTTATCCTGGAGTGACATAGCCAGCTGCACACACTGCCAGCTTGACATGACCACTGGCCTGGAAATACCTTGGGATGGATAGCAGGAGGTTTTGGGGGTTTTTGGTAGTTATGGTTTTTGTCCTTTTATTTAATGAATTAAAATTTCCCGAGGCAAAATCATGTACAAAAATCTTTAAGGCACTGCTTTCTACTCCTTTAGAGATTAGACTATATGTAATTTTTCAGCTTCCTTCAATTTCTTTAGAATTCTTAGGAAAGCACCATCTGATCTTCATGATCTGTTTTCAGTTCTTTGGTAGATTTTTGGTTCACATGTGAAGCTATTCCGGCAGAGTCTGACCCTTGTCAAAAACCTGATGCTTATGATATAAATGGAATGGGGTAAATTACAGGCAGAATTTTTAAGTAGTGACTCTGACCTGGAGTTGTTAGGGGTCAGTATGGTATCAGTCATCTGCAGAAAGTTTTAAGATGCAAGTGGACAAAAGCATTTGAATTTCCCTTTTGAAGAAATTAAACAGAGAAAACGAAGTCTGAGAACATTTCTTACTCTAAGAAGTCTAATTAACACATAAAGAAGTTAATTGAATTGTAATATTTGTAGTACTTACTGTGTAGCATCCCTCTAGGAATACAAGATTTGGGATCTTCAGTACAGTGCATTCCTGAGAGAGCGTTCAATTACAGCTGCCAATGAATTAATTACTTTCTCTGTGGCAATAGTTGATCATTGGTGTGTTTGCCTTTTTCTCTCCATCTTCTCATTTTGAGTCATGAAAATTTGTGTTGTGTTCATTTTGCCACAATTCAGAAGTGTTGAGAAATCCTATCAATCGCTTTGCAAAGTCAAACTTCAGTAAGTACAATATTGTTGGTTTTCCCTGAAGACCTACTGTCCCTTCCTGCTTTGTTTCTCTTCCCCCCACAGGATAGTGTTAAGGGGCTCCAATTTTACTGTCAGAAGTATGATATTCTTTATTTGCTTTCATCACAATATGTTTGTCTTTGCATTATTGAACAGTGTAGGGGGGGGAAAGGCGCTTATGAGATTCTTTACTTGATTTCTTTTCCCTCAGTTTTCTTATTCTTGCATAATCAAGTTATGATTTTGCTTGGTTTAGATTCATAAGTGCTATTCATATTGTTTCTTTATCCTACTTCAGCTCCCTGACAGCTGGAATTGCTGTGGGCATCCAGTTTCTCAAATATGTGCTGAAAGCAGTAATTTATGAACAAGGCAATGTTATGCATGAAAAGCCTGAGCAAAAACTCTTCTTTTTGATTTAGTGTAGAATTCATCTGGAAGTCAGAGAACTGGTGAGTCATTACAATGAGGAGTGGTGGGTCATAGCTTTGGTGGTGTTTGGGGTATTTCTGGTGTCCTCTGGAAATGCCACTTGATGTTTTACCTGGAGTAGGTACATGGAATATGCCTAAACAGCACTTGGTAGGAAATTCACCTGCCCACTGTCTGTAATTCATCCTGACATGGCACTTCTGACATGGAAATGAAAAGGTTTCACCTCTTTGTCTTAGCAAAGCTTTTGGCATGTGCTTATTTTGTTCCTGTCCCAGCAAAGCATCTGCAGAAACACTGAAACCCCATGGAGTGGCTGCACATGAACCACACAAGGTTTTTTCTAGCTGTGCCTTCAAGAAGTGTTGCTATAATCAGCAAACAGAGTTAAGTGGAAAGCCTTGTTTCAGCTCTTAGTGCCTCTGGTCACAGCTCCAGTTGCTGTGGGTGTTGGTGGAGTGAGTTGAATTCCTATTTCCCAAATGGGACAGGAGTGTCATTTTCCCCAGGCCTGTGCCATTTGCCGTGTGGGCAGGGGATGGTGCTGTTGTTCCGGCTAATCTCATTCAGGCTGTAGTGGTGCTCAAATTCTCTCATTCTCTCTTCAGTGGCTTACTGATTTTTTTTGGTGGGTTTTTTTTTTTTTTTTGTTTGTTTTTTGTTTTGCTTTTTGTGCCTTTTTCAGGTTGCTTTATCTGGTTTCCTTTACGTAAAGCATGAGTCAGAAAATTAAATTTTTTGTAACGTTTTCAGAATCTTTTAATGTAATCTTGTGTCCACTATGAAATGAGAGAGCAGTGAACAAAATACTTCATTGGAAATAGAAGCTGTGTTTATACACATGACATTATTTATGTTAAGCATTTGCCTGCTACAGTCTGAGCATAGACAATATCCACTCTAACTCCCCAATTATGGGAAATGAGAAAATGTTTTTGTTCAACTCGCACATTTACAATTGGGAATTTAGTGAACACATTTTCCTGTGCAGTATTATTTGATTCACAGGGATTTCTAACCTGCACTACCTGAATTACTGCTGGGTGTTAGTAAGCCTAGGGTGTTATTTCATATCATTCAAGCACCAGCATAAGTGCCCTGCATTCTGCAAAGAAATTGGAAGGCTGTGCAGGATCTGATATTTGAGGAAGTAACAGTGTAATTAGCAGGAAAAACTTGTGGGGTGGAAAGGATAGGAAAGATGATGTTTTGGGTTTTTGGGTCTTTTGTTTTTACTTTCAAACAGTTGTCATAACAGAGGTGGCATTTGTAGGATGTCATGAAAAACTCTTGGAGCAGGAGAAGGGAAGCATGTTTTAAGACACAAACTAATCTGGTCTGCTACCACAAGACAAAATGGCCAAAGTATTCATACACTGGTATCTGTAGGAAATGGGATCATAAATCTTCCTGGATCCTAGAGCACATGTGAATAGAATTTCATCTGCAGAATAATCTGATAGCTTTAACTTTTTGGCTAATTCTAGCCTTTATTTCAACAGGTAGCAGAATTGTATAACAAAAGGTCCAAGTCTTGTCATTCTTACCCACGTCTATGAAATGTGTCATGACATTGAGGGAACTACAAGAAAGGAAATAGAGAGAAAAGCCAAATTGTGTGGGTGATTATTTCCACACGCTTGGCAGTACATGTGCTTTTCTCTTACCCTACCTGTTCTCAAAGCCTCCTTTAATAGGAGAAGGCTACAGATTGCATATAATGAGGCAAGGTAGTATCTCTGAAATCCAGTGAAAATGTCATTAGAAGTCTTGCTCTGTATCAGTTGCCAAGTATTCATCACACGTTCTGTGCTTTCACACTGATTGCTTTGTTTTTGTATGCAGAAATATTAAATCAGAGAAGTTACTCTGTGGATGCCTCTATAGCTTCATTAACTACTTTACCTATTTATCTCTGCTCACCCTTCTGCCATTTTATGTTTACTTTCAGAAAACAATCTTCTGGTGGTAAGGATAACTGGAGGAAATTGAGTTTATAGATTCTGACTGTGCTGGCACCACGAAGTGAATATCAGTGATAAAATAAGAAAAAAGAAGACCCATTTCTTTTTGAGGACTTTGAGCAGTGGCAGCTTAGCAAGAGAACTGATTTTACACCATGGCCAACCACTGCTCCTAACAAATAAATTTAGTAAGGCAGTGTTTTGTCACTGCTTGAACTTGATCATATCCACTGCTCTGCTTGCAGCATGGGCAGTCCTACATGTGGACCTCACTTGAAATGGTCTGTGAGGTTGTTCCTTAATGGACACAGCCAAAATTTCCCTTAGCAATGGTACAGGCATGGTTCACACAACCTGGGAAGGGAAGAATGAGGCTGGGGTTTTTAGTTTTATTTTTTGGGGTTTTTCCCCCTATACCCCCTCCCCTTTCTGCTTTATGCTCACATGTTAAAACATTTTATAGAGGCCATCATCTGCAGGTAATCTGACTTGCTGCTTCATGAGGAGCATACACAGTGGTTCTCCCATGCAGCTGGGTATAAAGCATCTGTTAACCTTCAGGGCATAACAGAGCAATCACCTCTTAATGCCATTTACATTGAGTAAAAATACACTGTGATCTGTCAAAGGCATCCCCTGGCTAGAGGAAACAAAAGCCAGTCAAAATGATTGCCTAATTATTTAACCTGTTTATGTTGTCTTTTGCCTTGGCTCAGCACCTACTGTGTCACCTTCACTTCACACTGATGTATCGTCATGTGTATTGGTTTAGAGCCTCCTTGTTTGTTTCATCTGTCTTACCAGGCTCTTGTGTTGCAGATGAAGATCCAAGCAGGCATGGCTTGAGTGAGCACTGAATTTAAACAAAAGATCACTTGTCACACTTTGCTTCAGTCCACGTGCAGGTAGAGCCTTGATGGTATGGTGACCTATAGACTGTATACATTGCCTAGAGTCTGAAAAGGACTGGTGGGAAGGAAGGATGAGAGAAGACTGCAAACTGATGAGTGACTAGGAGAAGAGGAGTCATTATTTACTGTCCTCAGACTAGAAGAACCAGGGTGTGACAGTGGTCACAAGGGTTCTTGGGTGAGGGAAGAGATGAGAACGTTGACTCCATGTTCAGAAGGCTTGATTTATTATTTTATGATATATATATATTACATTATAACTATACTAAAAAGAAATAGAAGGAAAGGTTTCATCAGAAGGCTAAGCTAAGAGTAGAAAAGAATGAATAACAAAGGCAGCTGGCTCCGGCAGAGAGCGGGAGCCAGCTCTGCCGTGACTGGTCACCACATCTAAACACCTACAGGAGACCAATCACGGATGAGCTGTTGCATTTCACAGCAGCAGATAACTATTGTTTACATTCTGTTTCTGAGGCCTCAGCTTCTTAAAAAGAAAAATCCTAAAGAAAAGGCTTTTCATAAAGAGATGTCTGCGACACCGGGGACCCCAGCAATATTGCCAGGTAGGAAGTTTAGAAACAAAATGAGAGAAGTGTTGTGTCATGATTAAGTTGCAGAACTCGCTGTTACGTGGCACTGAGGACACCATGGCTATAAATTACTCTTAGAAGCTAACAAGACAAGTTCATGTAGAGGTCCATGGGTAAGTTTTAAACCAGATGCAGAGTGTAGCTCCCCCTGTTCCCTGCTGCTTTTCCTGGGAGGCAGCTGGGAGCCCTGTTGGTGATGGATTCGTGACTGTCACTGCTGGCAGCCAGTTACTGGATTAAATTGCCCATCCCCTGCCCGGGTGCCAGTTCATTTCCCCTCCTTACCTCCCTGGCTAGCAGGGTTTTTTGTCTTCCCCATGGCTGCCTGCTGAGTCACAGGTTAAAACTTCTAACTCTTCTTGTAAGACTTTCTCTACACAAGAAAATGCCAATTTAATCAGGAGGTTGTTAATTAATGGCCTCTTGGGACTGACCTTGATGAGTTTGACCTCAGGCAAGATGAGCTGAAACTTTTCAGTGGAGAACAGTCTGTCAGGAGTGTTGTAGATGTGGCTGGTCCTGCCTTAGGGAGAGAAGATGAGGCAGTGTTTTTCAACCTGCTTTGGTTGAAGACTCACCTAAACATTTTGGAAAAACAAAACAAAAGTCAATGCAAATTAAAGAAAGCTTTGGACATGCATCTGTCCCTCCCTAATTCCCTCTAATTTTATTCATTTGCACAGGATATGTGTTGTGTGTGGAGGTGAACAAGAACTTTCTGGTAAATATTTGCAGTGGTTTGTGAGGCTGTGTGCCCAAGGAGTTTTGTTTTAAGCAGACTTCGGCCATTTCCTAGTCTCGGAAACAGTGGAGGAGGAGAGGTATCCCACCTCACTGCTCTCCAGGTTGTGTATGCCTGCAGCAATGCCAGACTGATGGACAGCAAGGATCTGACACCAACAGAAGCAGGTCTGTCTCTTTCTTCTTGTTTTATATTTTAGGGTTCCCACAGCTCTCAGTGCAGGACACTGAACCTGGCCTTGTAGCAACCACCCCATCTATAAATGAACAGACTAAGTTCTGTTAATAACTGCCAGTGGGAACAGCCACTTATGTTTGTCCACACATGCTAGAAACTGCTGCTGTCCCATTCCAGCTGCATTCCCTTCTTTCTGCACACACTGCTTGCTCAGGACAAATTTACTTTTGAAGGCCTGACAATTAACAGTTGGGTTTTGAAGTCCCTTCCTCAAGCTGGTCAACTCAGCCTCCCCAGTAACAGCAAGGGAAAGGTCGAATAGTCAATAGCACAAAGCTTTCCAAGCATCCTGAGGCAAGGGACTTGTTATTTTTAAAATGAGAACATGAAACTCATAGATGTGAGACTTGTGTAGACAAAAATGTCTTATTTCAGCATTGGCTGGATTTGCTTTAGGGTATCTTTCATGGTATTGGCAACACTTAAAGCTGTCATTGAAGCAGATTGGTGTAATACAGTCAAATTGATACTTGACCACATTGAAGTCTGATTTCTTTCACTTTATAGCCACAGTTTTGAACATACAGTTTGTTTTCAGTCTGAAATAGTTAGTGGTTAGAAAGGACAGAGGCATGATTACGTTGTAGAGCCCAATCTTTCTCTACTGGACTGAAAGTCCCCTGTTGCTTCTGACAGTGATTGCCCTCCAGCTGCAGTGTTCTGCTCAATAAAATTTTGTGCTGCTGTACAGAACCTGCTCCCTGGAGCAGTGGGCTTTGCTGTATGACATGATCTCTTCAACAGATCTGTTTCAGCAACAAGGATCTGCAGACTGGGACTGCCCTGATATCTCTTGGTAGATGTTCTGAAGGTCATCTCTGTTCCTGGTGGGTGGTGGGAAACCAATCTTTCCAAAGATTCCATTCCAATACAGTGGCTGATACTTCCCTGGCAGTCCTGTGGCCCTGGCAAGCAAGAGGCAGGAAGGGGCTCCTGCCTGAGTGTCTTGGGCCAGTGACCCAGGAAGGGGGTGCATGAGTTTGTATCAGTTACCCAAAATTATTGAGAAGCCTGCATGTGTTGATTGCAACAGTGCAGAAGCTTTTACAAAACCTGTTCTTACAGTGTCTTGTCCTTGTGGGTTGAAGCACACAAGAGCTCTATTGGAAGATGTGGATGCAGTTTGGGCTTTAAGGTGCTTTTTACAGGGTCCCATGTTGGAAATAGCAGTCAGGCTGCAACATGCATTAAAGAAATGGGATTAAAGTTTGACCTTTGGTTAGAGCTCTGCCAGAGGGGCTCTGAGGACTCCATGGCTGAGTGCATTTTCAATGGATTGACAACTTCTACAGTCTGTCTGTTATTGTCACATTTTTTTCCATTTGGACAGGTCTGGATGTTTTTTCTGTGGGAGCTGTAATCTTAGCATTCTCTGAGTACAGGTGTAACAGGCTTTCACAGCAGAGGTCCAAGAGGCAAGTTGGAAAAGAAGTGACCTTGCTGCTTTGCTGGTCAGAAGTTTTGTTCTTTGCTTCTCTGGTAAAGTCTAAACCTTTTCTGCAAATTCAAAATTGGCCGTTGTCCATAAAAAGACTTGTGAATGTGCTTAGCTGCATTCTTCTTTCCCCTAAAATTTCTTGCAAGATTATGGGGTTTTGTCTATAAAAAGAATGTAATTTCTGATACTGTCAGTGCTCAGTCCACTATTACTGAGAAGTGGAATGAACAGAGCAATATAGAGCAAAGAATTATTCCTCCCTGAATTCTGGAAGTATGATTTGATTTTGGCCTTAGATCACAGCAGTTAGGGTCTAAGGGATATTATGTCACCCTGAAGTTATCCTAGGAAACACTGACCCGGTGATATCATTCCTTCCCTGACACCTCTTTGCTCCAAGGAGCAGTGTGTTCATTTGTTGCTGGCTCACACAGAGAAATGGGACAGATGGGGGGGTGGTTTTAATTCCATAAATGTGCTGTCAGTCCTAGAGAAAGCAGTGTGGCAAAGGGCTTTCAGGGAGAGAGCTGTGATTAGGGTTAAGCGGTGTCAAGTCACACTACTAAAAGCTGCAATGTGGGCAAGTTTCTAGAGAATAGAGTAACGGGAAGAACTCAACGTTTTATGGCACTTTCAGAACAACTTTTGATTGCCTTTCAGTCTCATTTGATGCTCACATAATGAAAACCTTGCAGAACACCGTGGCTGGCCTGAAAAAATTGCTTTCTGATGCCAGACTGTGTAAGCTTTTTTTTTCCTTGTCATTTTTTCTAGCAAGTGCTACAGTAACAAAAGTACATTATAGATACTGGTGGAAGAGAGCAGGGAGAAACAAAATCCATCCTGAGCCACCAGTTACTCAGAAATGTAATGGTTTGGTTTAGTACCTAGAAAACAGAACCTTTTGCACTGAGATCCTGTTACCACGTTATTTCTAACACAGTGCTTAATTATCAGAACTTTAAATAGCTGTAGTCATACCTGCTTTAGAGATGCGCTGCCAACTTCAGAACATGATGTCCCTGAAGATTTTGCTGCAAATTCCATTTGGGAGAGCTGACTGAGCTCTTATAAAATTGGTGCACTTCTGGGCATGCCCCAAATCAGACATTAAATGTTTAAGCAGCTTCAGTGTAGGTTTGCAGTACTTATGTTTTTTCTGTGTCTGCCTAAGAATGACAAATTGATAATTTCTGAATCTAAGTCTCTGTATCTCCCACCAAAGCCCGAAGGGAGTAAGCAACAAAGATGTTCTTTATCCATCTGCTTAACCCATGTGAGAGCCTTTCACAAATGAAGATTGAATTTTGCCTTTTTTTGGGGTAGTGGAAATGGAAGCAAAAGCACAAGTATTTGTCCAGGTTCAGCACAGCAAGTCAGTGATGGTTCCCTCTTTGCTGGGATCACTGTTTTTAAATTAACAAAATGCTCAGAAAGCTGCAGAAATGGTAATTGATGACTCCTGGGGTGCTGATGGTGGCATACCATTTAGGGGCTCTGATTGGATGTACAGGAGATTTCAAGTTTTGTCATCTTATCCATCATTTTAATGGCACCAGAATTATGCATAGATGAGGAGAAAAATATCTACTGAGCTGGAAAATACACTGAACTGGTACTTTTTCTGCATGAAGCCCAATTTAGCTGTTGACTCACTTTTGTTATTAGTTCATCTGGCTTTATGAAGATATGTAATTTAGTTCCCTCCATCTAACATACTTGATAGAACTTGATAAAGCTAAATGGATATTCTATTTTATGGATCTCTGCTGAGTAGATCTGGAAAAGGTTTTAGTGAAGTGTTGAATAAACTCATAAATCCCCCAAGAGAGAATTCAGTAGATGCTCACATTTTGTCATGTTTTTGCCAGCAGAGCGGGGTATTGAAAACAGGGCACTGGCATAACATTTCCGTAGGAAATTCCTTGTAGAAGTCATGCTGTTCTTAATGTGGAAAAATAGAGAGGCAGAGAAGAGCTTTCATTTTCCACCTCTGCCAGAGACCCGCACCTTTGCAGATTGACTGCACTGAGGTTAAAAATCTCGCATTTGGCATTGATGGTGAGCTCTGAAGCTGTGAAGACAGATGTGCTCCACCAAGAAATCATGCACCTTCATGTCTTCATGTGGAGGGATAGAATGTAAGAAAATATCACACCTGAGGAGTTGCAGCTGTACTAGTCACCAAAGAGTAAGAACAGCCCTGTCCTTAATAAGCCACAGCTGTGTCCAATAAGAAGATGAGTGCTACAAACAAGTGGGTTAGTTAAGTGAAAAGCGTGTTAGAGTTTGTTGGTTGTGCTGTGAAGAAGAAAGAGCCAGTGCTGCAAGGAGCTGCCCATGAAAAATCACCTAGAAAGTATGAGAGCTTTGCAATAAGATGACAACATCTTCAGGCTTCAGAAACTGCCAGATTATCTTATATAAGGGATTTAAATAGCTGGAAATCAGACCTTAACAGAGTACTAGATGCCTCACATAAGCACTGTCTTACACAGCGGTGGGTAGATGTGGTAGATCACATCCAGCAAAATTATGCAGCCTTTTAATGACATGGAGATGACTGAGACCTTGGGATCATGTAAGGTAAATATGTTGCTTTTAACATGTTTGAATAGGCCACTTCAGTAAAGCCTTTTTGCAAGGGGTCTTAAAATTACTGTGTCATTACATCTGTTACCTTTGGTCAAAAATTTTTAAAACTCAAACTTACCTGCTGTTTTCCTTCCACTTCCTCTGGGCTGGCCCAGAGGGGTTCCTACCACTTGGCTCCTTCCTTAGGGCTGCACTGAGTCTGCCAGCCTTGTCCTTCCCATCTCTGCTCTCTGGCAGTTACCTGGGCTGTAGGGATACCTGGGATCTTACTCTTCCCCTCTGCCCAGAATTGTGTTTTACTTTGCTTACTGCGAGTTCAGGGGTGGCTCTTTCTGCGGGTTTTGGCATCACAGCACTCAACAGCCAGACAAAATGCTCTCAAATCTGATGATGACTTTTAAAACCTGTAAGAGTCTCTGGCTGTCTGGAACAGTGGCTTTCTCACAGTGACTGATGGCAGACGTTTAGCCTGGGAGACTCCTGTCATGGGGAATTCACACTTAAAGAATGACATGAGATGCAGAGGTGGCTTTCTGTGAAAGGTAAGTGCAGATAATCAATAAAGCATTTCCTAGCTGATGGTTGAATTCAATCTCTTTCCTATGGCTTCTAACATGCAGTCACAAATTATAGTTTCAGAGTTCAGGCTGTAACAGAATGTTCCTGTTCAGATATATCACTACTTCCAGGACCTGCAGAAAGGAAAGAGGGAAGGGAATGAAGGAAGAGATAGGAAATCATGAAAGTGGTGAAGAAGGAGGGAACCTGGAACACCTTTAATTTTCCATGGAGTTAATGGTGACAAAAGCAGAAAGTGTCCCCCTTGGGAGGCTGGTGAGGAGCCTGGGGAAGAGAAGTGCCAGGGAGAGAAGAGCTCTGCCTTCCCAAAGGAGAGCTGAGAAAGCAAAGCAGGAAGAAAGGAACTTGCCATGACAATCCCATGTTATTTTATGCCTGTTCTGCTTTTAAAATGTATTTTCCAATGCCAGCACTGAATAGGTGCTTTATTTTGAGAGGTAAAATGTCTTCTGGGCAGAGGGTAGAAAAAAACTTGATGCATGCATTTACACAGTCTGAAAAATAGTGGTTGAATAATAAATCAGAATTGTCTTTTTTTGTTTGTTTTGATGTATGTAATGTGTTTTCCACTTGAGCAATCTCTGTGAGTTCCAGTGAAATACACAAGGCTGTCTGGTGGTACCGCAAGGGACTTATATTCTTTAGCTTACGACCCTCTGGAACTCTGAAAAAAGAAATTATTTAAAGGGTGACAGATATTTAGCCTGCTCTGTGAGGCCTGGCTCAATAAATAAGTACAGAGAAAAATGAGAGCAGAGACCAGTGCAGACTATAGAAAATGTGATATTGTTTTGAATGAAAAGTGTTAGAAAAATGGTAGGAGGTATTGGTTTTTCTGGATGGTTATATAAAACCAGCTGAAACAAATACTCTGAAAAGGAAATGCTAATATGCTAGTACAACAAGTAAGATTAAATTACTTTTTGTGATTAAACTTACATGAATTAAACCAGTGTATATTACCAAAGTCCCTGGAAATGAAGGACAAATTTTTCATAATGTTAAGAAAAGACAGAACATGATACCCTTGGGCTGTTTAATTTCTTGTACCTACTGAGGTTTGAGAAAAGACTATTTTTTTGTTGTTGATTCTTTTTGGATCTGTTTTAATTTATAGATCTGAAAAAAAAAGTGTGGTTTTTTTGGAGGGGGAGGGGTGGATATTGGGAACTGTTGTTTTTCTCTTTCAGTGATTTAGATGAGACAAAAAATGGAAATAAAACCAGAATGCTGAGAGGTGTTTGTTGCTGGCTCAAATTGGTTTCAGCCAGAATCTCACTGGTGAGTTAGGCACTCAGTAGACCAGAGCAGATGAGTTGGTTTGCTTGCATATATCTGAACAGACAGTTCTTTGATTCTTTTTTTTTTTTTTGAGTTGGCTATATGGTAAGCTAGTGTAGATTGATGAATGAATTGTTAACACTTAAGGATCTAAAAGAGGGTTTGAAGCAATGATTTTTACACAGTAACAACTTGCTTGTAGTCACAGCATAAATGCAAAATTACTTCATGACTTTTAGCAGAGGTATTTAGTGCCAGCTGGTTCTCAAGACTACAACTTAAGGGTCCAAAAGGCTGAAAATTGAGTAATCAAACAGAAAACCTATCAGAAAACACATTTAAAATTTCTTGCACCACATCTTACCACTGAAGTGCCAAACCTGGATTGGAACCCTCTCAAGTGGGGACTCCAGTTACTACATTACTGAAAACCAGACAAATCCCCTTTTGAAAGAAGATAGCACACTCAGATGACCTTGAAGTGCTTAAAAATTGTGTGCAGCAGAAGGAAAACCTTCATTCAGTTTCTTGTTTGTGTGGATGGATTTGTGTTCGTGAAGTGTAAAAGCACCTCTCTTCTCAACAGTGGTGGAATGGATCTCGCCATGTAATTTAGGAGACTTTGTTTGCAATGCAAGATGTTTCCTGCAGGTACACTGGGCCTGACAGCTCTTAGAGCTTTTGCATTTTGCCACTCTATTGTGTAAAATATTGTTTGTTGGACACAAGAAAGACTTCAGATTTTGAAGCTTGTAAAGGAAAGGTACTGTAAGTGCCTCTTGTCTGTGCTTCTTGCTTTTTGAATGTGCTTGTGATCTGCTTTTCAATTACTTTTTCAGTGATTTGGATTGTGGCTCCCTTGTCAATGAAGTAGTTTCTCATAAAGGAGCAGGAACCTATAAGATTTCCTCTTGGATTCTTGTTTAAAATTAGCATTTCTGTCTCCAGTGTGGGCGACACAGAAAATCAGCAGAAGCTGTGCACCAGCCTACTGTAGGTAGTGCTGCTGTGACCCTCCTGGTGACAAGGAGGGACCTGTCCTGCTGACAGATCCTGTGTGTATTGCAGTGCCTTTGTTTTTTTCTTATTCTGCTGAGCAGGGTTCTTTATAAAGCGGTTTTTGTTGTTTTTTTTTTTTTCTATTTTAGAAAATTTTAGGCATTTACTAAGACCCAGGAAGTCGTAAGGGAGTTGTCATGAGAAGAGATAAATTGGCATATATACATGGATTAAATGCATCTTCTCCTGCCCTGTGTTTTTCCTTGGACTTCTTTGATGCATTCAGGAATGCTCTTATCCTGCCTATCTTATATCTTGCCTCAGAGATGCAGCCAACCTGCTCTGCCAGTCCCTTTGTAGCTGT
>NW_005054435.1:768254-806518 GCF_000277835.1 Geospiza fortis | reverse complement strand
GAGGAATGTTTTAAACTATTTAATGACAAAGCCATCTACTCTAATGGTGTGCTCTGGTTGCCTCCAGCTGTGTGACTGCTCAGTGTGTGTCAATGTTTATATTTATTTTGAAACACTTGGAAATATGAATAGCTCTGAGCCCTCTATCAAATCTATCTGATGTTGGCTCAGTTGTTTCCAGAGTTGTTGCAGGTTTGGGAGAAGCTGGCAAAGAACAATGGTCGAACAAACAGCATGGAATTGCATGGCTTATGCCTCATTTCCACAAGGCTGGCAATAAAACATTGATTTGGGGTATATATCTGCAAAGATTGGTAGGCACACAAGCTGACAATAAACACCTGGTCTTCGATCTGGCATTAAGTTTACATTGGATGGGAGCTTTGGAGGTTGTGTAGTGCAACCCAAGATTAGCTTTAAAGTGAGGTCTGGTTGTTCAGGGGCTTGTTCAGCCAAGTTTTGAACATCTCCAGGAATATCCTCCAGCTTTCCTGAGCACTCTGTTCCAGTGCTTAGCTGCTGTTGCTGTAAATATTTGTTTTCTTATTGCTAGTCAAAGTTTTCCTCACAGCAGCTTGTGCCAATTAGTATTAATCTCTTTTACTTCCAAATCAATGACTGCATTACAGGCACACAGAGACAGCTGAGGAGCAGGAGAGTAAACTCTGACTTTGGCTTCCTTATTACACTGTTACAAATGAAAAGACATTTCTTTTGGCTGTGAGCAAATGTAATGAAAAAATGGGCTTATTTCTCATGAGAAGAGAAGCAATCCAAGTGTTTGTGCTTAGAAAATGCGTAAGCACATAAGTTTGATTAAGGAAAAAGAAATCCATGCAGCACAAGTAGGAAGTGGAGCTGTAAAACCGGGATGAGGCCCATGAGGTATCACCCTTCGCTCATATTTGCACACGGTCTCCCTTCCTCTCATCTTGGGCCCTTTCGGTTGGGTTATGAGATAGAGGCTTTGTATCATTCACATTTCAAGGAATTTGAAATGATACCTTTGTGTTATCTTTCAGGCTTTTTTGATTCCAAGCTTTCTGAAAGGCAATGGGTTCTTGCAAAAGTTCAAAATAGTCAGATGAGGAAATTCTGGATCTTGAAACAGGGAAAACAAAACATTACAGAAAAGGGAATTGATCCCATTTCTCTTATGTCCTCACTGCTGCTGTGAGGATTTTATATATGGGTTTGAAACTGCTTAGAGGAAGACAAAGTACTCCATACTTTTTATGGAATAGCTTACTCCTGGGCTTCTTGCCTGTCATGGATGCCACATGAAGCAATGAGTAATATTGTAGTGACAGCAGAGTAAGAGAAGGTGGAGAGAAATACAGTGGTCAGAATTTTCATGTACATTCTGGGAAAAGTCTCTTGGTAGGAAGGGGAAAAAGACTTTTTATTCCCTCCACATCAGTGTCTGGGATCTTCAAAAGGGTCTGGCTGCATCTTTGGTGGGTTTTTTTGCGTGAGCAAAGATGTCAAATTCAAAAATGTCAGTAAGTTGTTTCTGTTGCCTCGTATTGACTGAGCAGGTATAAGCCAAGCTTCAGTGAGCATTATTAAAGACTAGAGAGACATGACTTTCTGCTTGGTGTGTATCCAAAGCAAACTGCAAATAATGGCAAGCGTTTGATTTTTTTTTTTTATTTTCCCCCCTTGAATTTTGTTAAATAAGCTGTCACAGATTTGTGCAGATTGCTGCAATGAAACTGAACACAAATGATGCAAGTTCTTACTGATGGTAATGCAGGCTGATAATTTGGAGGGTAAAGGGAAGTAACCAACATGTGGCTCTAAGTTACAGACACTGTACCCTAACAATAAATTGCGAACCATCAGGATTTATTTTTTTCAAAAAAATCTGGTGTATTTCTTGAGCTGTCCTTTTAACAGTCAGGTGACTGTGTCAAGCAACTTCCTAGGATATCTGCCAAGGAGTTAGTGACTGGTTTTCCTTTCTGTAGGTGCCCCCCCAACTCAGTCTCATGCCATGCTCAATTCTCTTTGTTACCATGCTGCTGGAAACTCCTGCCAGGTTGTAATGGATAACCCAAAATTAAATTCCAGACCAATAAATAAGTTTCTTTTGGGCTGTATGTAAAAGCAACTGTTTTGGTGTTTCATTTCAGGAAGACACTGTAGGGAATTAATTTTGGAATTTGCTGCTTGGCTTAAAAGGATGAGGACAGAAATGTCTTGGGGAGTCTGTGGGAGTTAATGGTGTTGGTCTGAAAGCACGTCACACAATTCCAGTGTTTCATAGAGCAATGAGCAGCCTGCCCAGTTATCTGTTTGTCTGCATCTGTTGTGAAAAGTGCACATTTTCCCTTGTGCTCCTCTCCCTTCCAACAGGCTTTGTGTAGAATCTGTTTCAGTTCTGTACAAAGATAACATTGACTGAAGTCCTGCAGTCTGACTGGATGTGTTTCTTTGGTTCTTAATCAGCAAAACCTTAAATGCCAAGGGATTTGTTTTCCCTGGAATTTCAAGTCTGGTGCATGACTTTAAAAAAAGCTGATCTGGAAAATGGTTATTTAAGTGAAGCGGTTTTTTGGGGAGCATGTTCTGTTCCAGGCTTACTGGAAATGTCATCCCTGCTGGTGTGAGACCAGTGTGGAGTCAACAGCCTCTTGCTAATTTAGTTGCTTTCTGTATCCTAGTCTTGCTTTTGAATGTGGAAAGGAGAGACTCTTGAATCTCTGGCAGTCTCTGGTTTGCATCTGGCTCAAAATAAGACTGCAATAAATTATTTAGTAGCCACATAATAAAGGGGATGTGTTTCCTGAGCCTTTAGAATGCTGTGATCGAACATTACAAGGCAACTGGTTTGTCAGCACTGCGGAAGAGAAGGAGAGTGGCTCTACACTTGAAAATTGCTCCTTGGAGTTTGCATCAGAGCATTCCTGAGCTCTTTCTGTAATTCAATAAATGACTTGCACGGCTCAGTTACCTCCAGCAGTATTCAGAATATACTTGTCTCTAAAGGAGAGCAAAGGAAAGCAGACAGACATCCATAGGTGGAGACTGCTGGTTTATGAAGGGATAAATGCTGCCAGCATGTTGTGCTCTCTGAGGTGGGCTTCAGGAAGCTGAACTTCCCTAAATGGAAATACCTGGTGTCTGGCAGAAGGCCTTTTTGCTCCAAATCTGTCCTTGGGGACACTGGCTGTAATGATATCACAGTGTTAGCCTGCATGGGCTCTGTTTAATCTTGCAGGGATTGAGGGACCTGGAGAAATGACTTCTTGTAGAGATACAGGGTATTTGAAGGTATTAGGAAGAAGTAAAGGTTTGAATGAAAGCAGTCAAAATGAAGGAATTATTTGTACCAGAAATGGTTTTGTGCTGCAGAGGTTTAGAACAGTTCTCTGAGAACTGAGTTTGAATTTTCAGCATATTGAGAGAGGCTACAGTGTGCCTCTTATATAGAAGTCTTAGAGAAAGCCTCTTATAGAAAGTCCCTTAGACTAGGAGTGATGAAAAAAATATAATTATACACATTTTGGAGGACCACATCCTGGCTGAGGTCTCTTGGAGATTCATAGCCTAATGAGGAAAAAGTCACAGGGTTGCTTTAGAGATTTCTTGTTTGAGAACACTCCAAGCATAAAACTCTGCAAAATAGGATGGAACTTGGGCTCATGAGATATCAACCTAATGGAAAACTTGGAATATTTTGTGTGTTTATTACTCTTTAAAGACGCTGGCAGTGAAGCATGGAATTAGAGGCCCAACTTCAGTCTCATGGATATAAGTCCTTAATGCCTGCAAGAAACAATTATAAGGTGGAAAAAAGGAGGCATCAACTTTATTGCTTAAACATCTTTCCAGGATTTTTTTAAACTATTCTCCCCGAAACATCTGTCACAGTAACATTCAAAATCTTCATGATTGTGTGAATCACTCATCCCCTGGGTGTCACTTTAAGCTGCAGACATTTTGCATAGTAAACTGAGATTTTTTTCTTGCCCTGTGGCTCCAGTTATCTGCTGTGATGCATAAAGGAACAAAACTCCTTTGGTGTAAAGCAGTGTTGCCATTTTATACAGGCTTAACCACAAAAACCCAAACCCTAAACAAACAAAAACCCACCCCAAAACTCAGTTCCTGCCTGTGTATCTTAGAGGAGAGATTTCTGAGTGCAAATGTGTCATTAAAGCCATATCCAGTCACATCTTATTAAGACATGCCTACAAAGCAGGAGACAGGCACATCACATATATTCATGCACAGAAGCAATCAGAATATGGATGCAGATACCTTTTCAGCTTTATGATGTGCATCACTCTCTTTTGTGCAGGTTTAAACTACCTTATCATTATTGTGGCCTTGGTTACCTGTTGCTGTGCTGTCTGTGACAGCTGTAAGCTGTGGAATGAATTGGTCTGGCCAAAGTGGTGTTTATTACTTTGTTGTGATGTACAAGTCCTTTAATCTGCTCCTTTGCCATTCCTCTGGCAGCCTGCTCAGGCATCAGGGCTGCTGGTGGCTGTGGATTAGGTGACCCTGGGCACTCTGGTTGGTGTAACACAGCAGCATTTGGGATGTCATGTGGGAGCTTTGGAAAAGCTCTGCATGGATAAAATATGAGAGCTGGGCTGCAAGATATTGTCCTGTGTAGCTTCCTGAAGTGAGGTTTGATTTTTATCCTGGCTCTTGAGCTTTGGGCTGCCATCTGTGTGGAGAACTGTGGAGGGATAGAATGTAAGAAATAAAGATAGTGTAGAAGGTAGTCTCACCCCTGAAAGGTTGCAGCTGTACTAATCACCAAAGATTAGGAACAGCCCTGCCCTTAACAGGCCTGAGTGCTACAAAAGAGTGGGTTAGGTGGGTGAGGGCAGAGTTGGAGCTCGTTGGTTGTGCTGTGAGGAGAGACGGAGTTTGTTGGCTGTGCTGTGAAGGAGTCAGTGCTGCAAGGAAATGCCCATGAGAAATCACCGAGAAGGTATGGAACTTTTGCAATAAGAGGACAACAATTGGTGACCCCATGGTGATTCAGGTAGAGAACTGTAGAGAGAGCAGTAAGGACATCATCCCGTGGTGGTTTGGGAAAAAGGACTTAAATATTAAGCAATGTGATTCCAAGGTGATTCAGGAAGATGACTGCAGACCTAAGAGAAATAAGACTGTGGAGTCAGGCAGACCAAGAGCCTGAGAGCCTAAAAATCCAGATGAGCTATAGCCAGGCAGATCTGGGAGTCTAGAAGTCAGGACAATGTATGAGACACCACCCCCAAGAAGAAGAGTGTTGGATATGAGGAGCGGATGCTACACACTTTGCTTATTTGGTGCATTGGAGCAAGCCCTGTGCCCCCTGCCAAGGTATGGCCACAGTCCACAGGGGACACCAGGATGGGGTGTAGGGCAAAGTGCAGCCAGAGATGGAGCCCAGCGTAGCACTGAGAGCAGCAGGGGATGCTGCCTGGTCTGGACCTGACAGATTTTGACATCTGGAGTACAGGTGAGCCGCTGGGGACACAATGGGAAATAACATATCTTCAGTATGGTGTATTCATTTGCTGATGAAACATGCATTTTGTTTGTGAATTGCAACTATTAGTCTTTGATTAGGTATAAGTGTTAAAGTTTATATTCCATAAGCATAAGTACACTTGACAGATACTGGATCGATGTTGTTCAAGTTCTATAGCTATTCATAAAATTATGTAACTGTTGATTTGTTACTATCCTTATATATATATATATACACATATATATATATATATAGCCTTTAGCTTATTCTTGCGAGTTGCCTTATAAAGTTGTACAGCTATTGATATTGTCAATATTCTAGAAGTGTAAGTATAGGAGTTTCTGATAAATGTAATGTAAACTTGAGTAATGAATCAAGGTCAGGGCACAGACATATTCCAAAGTGAAATGGAAATTACACAAAAGAGGATTGTACTGAATTTACTAGCTTTTGCAAAGGGCCCTGCAAAAGATAGTAAACACAACATTAGTTTATGAAAAGCCATAGATTGATGTTCTTACTGTGATGTGTTGTGAACACTTATATACTGTTAGTCCTAAGTGAGATAGGTGAATGTTATGATATCAATTTACACAAACATATCATTCCAGAGATGCTGCAGCTTTGTAATTAAAAGAAAAGGGGGAATTTTTGAGGGATAGAATGTAAGAAAATAGTGCAGAAGGTAGTCTCACCCCGAGGAGTTGCAGCTGTACTAATCACCAATTAGGAACAGGCCTGCCCTTAACAGGCCACAGCTGTGTCCAATAAGAAGCTGAGTGCTACAAAAGAGTGGGTTAGCTGGGTGAGAGCAGAGCTGGAGTTTGTTGGTTGTGCTGTGAGGGGAGATGGAGTCAGTGCTGTAAGGAGCTGCCCATGAGAAATCACCAAGAAGGTATGGGACTTTTGCAATAAGATGACAACAGAGAACAACAGGAAGATGCAGGAAGTGTTTGCTGCAGCCTTTGGGGAGAGTATGTGCAGCACTGAGCATGTGGGTGGAAAGGCTCTGTGGGGAGAGCTGAGGGGTCACTCCTGCTCAAGTGGAAGTGCAGCCCTTGAGTTCCAGGCTGCTGCAGAACAAACAGCATTTCTCCCTACCTGTGTTGTGCCATACTGGGATAATTCTTGGAGCTGGCTCTTGGGCTGGCTACAGTGCTGGCACACCAGGGATGCTTTAGGGCTGCATTTCTGTGTGGGATGAGACCTGAGCCTTTGAGGTGAACTTACTAAGACCTGCTCTGTGAGAGCAAACCGAAAAGAAATTTATAAATTAAAAGTCAGAGAACCGAAGACTTTTTTTTTTTCCTGCTTAAAAGAGGACAAGACCAGGCAAGACAGAGTAGAGGAGGAATTCTAATGCTGTTTTCCCTATGTCCTACTGCAGTGGTGGTTCTGCATTTGTTCTGAGACCTTTTAGTTGACAAACCCCACTGAGGCCCTTCAGACACCTGAATCTGAGCGTGCCTGTTTCCCAGGCTCTGCTTGTGCTGCTGGCTGGATTTCAGTCTCTTTCCCAACTTTTTTTTTTCTAGTCTTGAAAACTTCTTTCTCTGGTGCTTGCAGAGATGCTGCCAAAACTGATCTGCCTAATCCTTTCCTTTTTGGAGTGAAGTTCCTTCCACAGCTTTAGCCAGAACTTGGGCAAAACATGACTTAGCTTGCTGCTTAGGGGTGGTGTTTAAAAGGAACCTAGTTCTGTGACTTAAACCAAATAAATCGAATGCAATTAAAGGGCTGATGGATCCACGCATAGCAACCCATGTGTCCCAAGAACAAATAAACTGTGTGACACACAGAGGAAAGGTAGGAAGTACAAATGAGCTTGATTTCCCTGCTGTTACCATGCTGCAGGAGGTTGGTGCTTTTTCTCTTGATTTTTATGTCTGAAGTAATTTTGTGGTGTTTAGCAATTACTTCAGGCTCCCAGCTGTCATAGCAGGGTTAGAGGGAGAATTAAGCTTATCTTCCTCAGCTGTTGTGCTTTTCAGAAAAATATCTCTGGTTTTTCAGAGTGGATAACTATAGGATCTTCAGGACCTGCAAGGTTTTCTGTATTCAGATGGGGGGATTTTGTTTGGGTACTTGTAGACCACTGAGTAGTTTACTGCCATGTCACAGGGTCAGTGTGCTCTTGGTTTTGAGGAACAACTTGGGGAGCAGGTAAGGAACCCTCTAGTATATTTATATGTGCTTAATTGCAGAGAGATGTAAAATATTCAGCATTTCCTTATATGTTGGGACTCTCTTATTTAATGTGTTAGAGAAACATGAGCAACTTCGAAATCAAAGACCTTGTCTTAGCAAGAAGGAATTTTTTAATAATGAGGAAAAAATCATTGTGTCTATTTGGTTGACTGATTGAAATACAGAAATATTTACTTTCAATATTGAAAATACAACACTTTTGGCTATTTAATTTACTGTTTACTGCTAAGAAGTGTGTACATGCTTCTGGCTGTAGGGGGACTGCCAGTTTGCAAAGCTAATTTATGTGTAAGAAGATCACTTCTAGATATGAGTAATAGCTCAGGGCCGGAGATGTCGCTATGTGGTCAGAAAACTTTACAGTTAACTGGGAAAAGTGCAAACTAGCACATTAAAAGGAGAAAATAATCCAAGTGAGGAGATGATAGATCTGAGGCAGAAACTTGGAAAATAAAGTAACGCAAAGAGAAACTTAGAGATGGGTGAGTAGACGGCAGCTGCTGTGTTGTGTAACTGCGCCAGGAGCCATTCTGGCTGCTCTGAGGATCCTTGTTACCAAGCAGGGAACAAACCCTTATTCTACTGATACATCTTGGCTATGGAAGACTGGATTTTAGATCCCATCTAGGCAAAGATTTTTGGCAAACAAGATGGAGTCTTAACACCAATTGGAAGGTAATGAAAGAACTGATGTGTTACAAACATTAAGCAGAAGATAGATGAAGAATTTATTGGTTTGGCTACAGCCAAAATAAAGGGATGAAATCAAGCCAGGTACAACATTTAGGATGAAATTTTGTTATGGTGAGAACAACTGGCTTTGTAAGTGGATTCCTGGGAAGCACTGAACCCTCATTGCTGGGACTGTTTTAGAACCTGGAGGGGTGAAAAGCTGATAAAGGTCCAATAAAGAAAACCAGTCTTTAAGAGAGAGGGATGTTGTAGCTCCATGACAAGGACTTTTTCCCGCTTTGGACAGTGAAGGAGCTTTCCAGTAGCCTAAATGAGGAATACTTTATTGGTTCAGCCTTATTCCTTCATTGCTCCATTACTTCAATTTTAGAGATGTCTGGAGCAGAAAGGCGCCATGGAGTGACCACTCTGAGGCTGCCAGAACACCTGAGAAACAGCCCCAGGAGGTGCCAGCAGCCCAAGGCCATCCTACAGGGATTGCTGGGCAACTCAGTGCGGGAAAGATTTTTTATGTAGCTCTAACAAGGACCACAGTTATAATTTGTAGCCTTGGACACTTGTTACCAGATCTCATTTCAAAACTGATTGTGCTCATTGTACTGGTACGTGAAAACCCTGACGCTGGAGGCCTTTTTTAACGCACTGAATGTGTCTGTTGGGAAGATTTGCAAGCTCTGCTGGTAGTGATGAGTGACTGTTCTACCAATTAAATTGACCAAGTGCTTAGTTACGTGTAATTTCAAAAGCTGACTGGAACCTCAGAGTGTTGCTCTGGAGTGAAGTGACAGCCCTTCCAAACAAGTATATTTTTTACCAGCATACTGAGGGATTATTTAATGATATGACATGTATGGCTCTTTAATGGTAATCTTAGGGCAGTGGTCTCATGATAACATCCAGGATATCTTCCTTTATGGGCCACCTTTATGGGAAGGTCACTGATGGTGCATTAAGAGTGCACCAACATGGTACCTTTTTCAGTTCATCTGTTCTAGAACTTTCCTTCTACTTGTGTTTCCAGTGTTTTCCTCTCAAACAATATTTCACAGGAGTGATGTTTTCCTTTGTTGTAACTGTAAGCGCAAAGCCTGTACCTGGTGCAGGAATGTAAACAGCCCCACTGTTTCAGTTCTGGGAGCTGGAATGCTTCCCCAGTGCTGCAGTAATGTGATTTGATCAGTCATTAGGATGCTATATAGTTCTTCTGCTCCTTTCTAGCTCCTCTTGGGAAGATCCAGCAATCCGTGAACGCACTTCCCTTTACATCTTACAGGACTTTGCTGCTGATGTTATACTTGTTTTGTTTTGCAGAAAATTGTTTATATAATTTCACTTAGCCTAGGCTATTCTATCCTTGAGGGGGAACACTTGGACTTGAATTATTTGCTGGATGAATCTCAAGGTGTGTTTTTGATTGAAGTCCCATGTTTAATTTAATACTGGGTGTCTTAGCTCGCAAACTTAAAACAAAAGGAAATTTTGGGTTTCTTTTTCAAAGAGCTATTCTAGGTATATATTTGGTATTCTTGCCCCTAAAGCCCATCCCTCTCCCTCGTTCCTTTTCTCTTTTTCTCTCTTGTATCAGTTTTGATATAATTAAATCACAGAATCAAAGAATGGCCTGGAAAGGACCTTAAAGATCATCTTGTTCCACCCCCTGCCATGGGCAGGGACACCTTCCACTATCCCAGGTTGCTCAAAGCCTCATCCAGCCTGGCCTTAAACACTGCCAGGGATGGGGCAGCCAGAGCTTCTCTGGGCAACCTGCACCAGTGCCTCACCACCCTCACAGGGAACAATTTCTTCCTAATATCTACTCTAAACCTCTATTCTCTGTCACTTTAGAGCTATTCTGCCTTGTCCTGTCACTCCAGACCCGTGTAAAATGTCCCTCTCCAGCTTTCTTGTAGGCTCCCTTCAGGTACAGGGAAGGTTGCAATTAGCTAACCCCAAAACCTTCTTGTCTCCAAGCTGAAAAATCCCCATTCTTTCCCTTTCCTCATAGGAGAGCTGTTCGTTCTCTCTAATCATCTTGCTTGCTGGCTCCAACAGGCCAAAGCCCTTCCTGTGCTGGGGACCCCAGAGATGGATGCAGCACTGCAGGTGGGTCTCACCAGAGCAGATTAGGAGGTTTTGTTGCATCAAGGGAAAGAGCTCATTAGTTTGCTATAGTTAAACTTGGTTTGTGATCTGTATGAGCCACAGAAGGAAGGAGTAGATCTGACTGGATCATAATTGTGCCTTGGGCATCTCATTCTGCTGAAGGCAGTGCAGAGGGTGAAACCCTGTGCTGTGGAGCCTGCCCCAGGCTTACCAGGCTCACATAGAGTGGCTCCCTTGGCTTTGGTTGTCATTCAGTTTCAATGTGCGTTTCACAGAGAAACTCCTCTTTGCCACTTCTGGCTGTAAATACTGAGAGAGGAAGAGCAGAGGAGGGGAGCAGGTGGTCACAGACTGCTGGCTCTCACTGGCTTGGGGCTGCTGTAACAGCACTTGCTGTTACAAATCACAATCCGTGTGATTTGGCACATGAACCTAATCTGAAGTGGGCTGCAGTCTTTTAGTAATTGCCTAAAATGAATTAAAAGGAACAAGCCCAAAATAACTAAATTGTTCCTGTGGAAGCCATAGAAAGCTCTTCTTTAGTATTGCTGTAACATTCTGATAATGGATTGACCAGGGCTGTTTGTGTGGAGAGTTTGCCCAGCCCCCCAAGGACGCACCGAGAGCCTTATTTGCAATTGAGGTGATGAGGTGCTTTTTGCATGAATTTCCTTCCAGGTTGGAGGCCGACCTGGAGCTCTGCCACAGAGCTTTGCTGTGAGAGAATCTCTTGCTGAGGGTGAGTTTGGCTGAGTCACAGCACTTTTCCTGTCCCCTTCAGGCAGGTGACTGAGAGTTTTCTGAAAGTGGCATGAACTGCGTTTGCCTTGGTCAGTGTTAGAGTGAGACTGGCAAAAACCAGACCCTTAAGGCCTTAAAGGTTATGGGCAGCTGCTAAAGCCAAGCCCGCGATGGGAAAGGGAAGTGGGACACCTGCTGCGTTAAGTTCAGACTGCAGGGGAATCTCCTGTGTACATGAAGCCTGAATATGAAATGCAAAATATCTGTGACACCTGTTCATCTCTGCAGGCTTAGCCCTCCCCTGCTGATGTGCCAAATACAACATGGGAAGGAGAGGGGCTTCCTGATGAGCATTTCCCAAAGAATTGTCTGCTTCACAGGATTTTACTGGTACAGTGAGTTTGAAAATGGTTTCATCCTCCCAAAAAAGCCAGTGGGTCCTGGTGTTGTGCATTAGGCTGTGTATGAAACCAAAATGTCACAGGGCTGCTTCTGACTTGGGATCTTGTTATGGGTCATTAGCAATTCTCCCTGTGAGTGCTTGTAGGGGAAGCAAGAGATGGTGCTTGCTGAGAATAGGGAGAGAATTTTAAGTAGGGAAAATGTAAGCATCAATTTAATTGAGAATGGTGAGCTCTGGAAAGAAGCGGAGTAGGGGGAGTTTTAGGAGTGCAGATGGTTGAAATATTTATGTAAATAGTGCATCATTTATGTGAAAAAACCAAAGTGGATGTTTTCTTTCAGTAGCTAAAATCCCTCAACGACCTCTTCAAGTTGTGTTGTGTGCTGCCTGTTGAGGTAAGATGGCAGTTTAAGTGGCAGAGGAGGCAGTTTGGGGTAAAAATGCAAGCAATTTCAGAACAGCTTGGTTTTACAGTAAGAGAAGAACAGATCTGCTTTCCCTGCAAGCAAGAGGTGGGTCTCTTTCCAGAGCTTTGGAACAAGAGGCAGGGAAGGAAAGTGAGTTTCCATACATGGTCTGCGACTAAAGACAGGAAGCTAATGAGCATTTGTGAAGGGAGGCAAAACTGCTGTTTAGGTTTTGTTCTCTTTCATGTAAACTTGCGGGTTGCTGTGATTAAACCCAGGCATTTGGCTCTGCTCAGTGCCCTAATAAACATATAAATTAGCTCATTCCCTAAATGTTCTTGCATTAGCCATGAGCTCAGTTAAATAAAAAGTAGCAAATACGTGTTCACTTGAAGCCTCTATTACTCACTCTAGGACTGCTCAACTTGCAGGGTGGGAATTGCTCACCATCTGCCGTGATGTGATTGATACACAGCAGGATCTGCTCCAGAGCTGCAGTTTATCAATTTCTTGCTTTTTGGAATCATTGGAGACGTGGATGTGCCACATCTCTTCGAGGAGCAAGAGTTAAGCTTTCCAGGTGGCAGAAGCAGGGTTGGTGAGGGCACAGCCTGAGTGCCCTGCTGAGAGCTGGGGAACCGTGCAGCCCAAATGCTGTGCCTCCCAGAGCTGAAATTACCAAAAACCACAGCCTCATGTTGTGTGCCTTGCCACTCACTTACTCATTGCCCAGTTAGTCATCCCTCTGTACTTTGTGTACTGACTGACGCTTGTGCAGCGTGGCTGTAAACTGTCTCAGCTCTTTATGGTTTGTAGTCATACACTTGAAAATAATTACACAGGGTACAGACAAGTGGAGAACTGGGACAAAATGTGTGCCATTCCTCCCGCTGTGCTGGTGCTGCCAGGTTAGGTAGATAAACCTGAAGTAAAAGTTTTTGTTGAAGGTGAAGGCAGGAACAAAACCTTTTAACTCTGACTGTGACTTTGATGCTTGTAGTCTTCCTCTGAATTTAATTGCTGTACTTCTGCCTCATGTTTGCTTGGTTTTGTCCTGCATTTACAGTGAAACATGATGGGAAATCAGTGGAACAGGCTCTATGCTAACTCTTTCTGTTGTAAAAACAAGCAAAATATTTTTTGGAAGCTGTCAGTTGTAGAAGTAGTTTAATACAACCTGGTTCCATCTAAATTAGGTTAAAATAGCCTTGTTCTGTTTTGTTTCTATTCTATGTTATCTTAAATAGTTTTCAATTACTTTGTATCCACTTCTATACACCAATGTTTCTCATTAGTAAAAAAAATCCGCTTACAGTTCTGAATTGAAATAATAGTTCTGTACTTCTGAAAAAAGGTTGAGGCATTTCTTTTGAGGTGGAGATTTCTGTTTGTTTGACTGTTGTTTTTGACATTTTCATTCAGAACAGAGAAAAAAAATCACTATTAGAATTTCCCATATGTAGAAGGTCCATCTTTTGAAACAGCTGAAGTACTTATTTAGCCTTTCAATTGAGACTCTCAGAATATTGCAGTTATCAACTGTAAAGCTTAGTGTTGGCAATGTAGGTTTTTAAAATGGATAATGTGGGTCTTCTCAATTACATTTGAGTTGAAATTAATCTGGAAACATCTACATGAAGGGTATGGTGAAATATCCTTCCCAAGGCTGCCATTTGCTCACAGCCAAATACAGGTTAGCAGGGGCTTTGGCAAGGAACAGCAGTGAAAGTCACTATTAGTGAATAATGCTGAGGGATGGCAGAACAGGGCCGGCTCTTCCATTTCTCTATTTTTCTCTTTGTGTACCAGTCTGTATTTCTTGCTGTTTCAAATCTTGATTATTTTATTTATACAGTTTTTTTTCTCTTACTATTCTGTTGTGAGTAGAATATCTTATTCCAAGTAGAACACTGTATTTGGAAAAGCTATAGCCAGACAGAAGGGCTGCAGATTCTGACCTATGACTTCTCCATCATTTTGAATTGTGCAATCATTGATATTTTCAAAAAGAGGCAGTAGAATGATGCCTAATGTGTGTATGTGTAGTGGGCTGCATAATTTTGGCATAAATAAGTGATGTGCAAGGAATATAAAAATCCAGCTTGTGTTTACCACCTAAATGCTTTCATGAATGTGGTGCTTTTTCTTAATAGCATGTTAAACCTTTGTCTTCAGAACCATGCAAGTATTTAATTTTAAAAAGCACAATTTAACAGGGGTGGGCTAGAATGCCTTTTATAACCAGAGCTCCAATATTAATTAACTATTTATTATTATGAAATAATTCATTGAAAGTTACTTGTTAGTATTCAAGTGGATGTCTAATGACTGAGGTCAATATGACTGTTCTCAGTACTAATTTTTCTAGTGATCTGTAAGATGAGTCCCCGAGTGCGTGACCTGTTAGTCCATGTTCTCTGCCTGCTCTTCATAACTGCACCTCAGAACCAGCTGCTTGGAAATGCTGCTGGTCCCACTCAGGAATTGGGATGGCAGTTTCATTTGCTGTTTATATTTTGTCAGCCCCCGGGTCTCACTTTGTCCTCTCTGGCATAATTCTGTCACTAACGTGTTCAGGAATCTGATTTTAACGTCTTTATTTCCTTGGTATGCCCCATGGGCAGCTGGTTTAGTCTCAATTTACATTTTGCATAATTAACTCTGAGCTTTGGGGGCACTGAGCAACTCACTCATGTGGCAGGTGCCACTTGTCAGAACCAGCACTTTCAGAAGTTTGAGTTAGCGTTTCAGGGGTGGAGGTAGGAGATTTACAAATGTTGGTGTGTGATGAGGAGGCTGCTGCTGGTAGGGAAGGAGGGATCAGTGGCTGGTGCCTGACCAGACAGAAGTCAGGCAGCAGACAAGGCACAGGGGTACAATTTGGTGCTAGAGGAGCTACAGGATTTGGTAGCTAACAGGCTCCCAGCTGTGTGTTTAAAGGCTTGCTGGATTCTGGAAAGCAAAGCAGGACCAGTACAAGTGGGCTGCAGGGTTATGTGTAAATGGAGGGATAAATGTGGGAGTGCTGTCAGAGGCTGTGGAACAGAGGCTATATAGTCCCAAGATTTTATTCTGTATTATCTGTCTCCTGGCAGTTCAAATAAAAGTGATGCCTGTCCTTAAAAATAATTTCCAGCAGAAACAGTAAAGTAGCAGGCAAACCTCGCTGCTCAGTGCAGCAGGGTAACTTGTGGGCGTAGGGTCCCTCATGTCACAGTAAAGAGGAGCTGCTCATTATTTTCTCTGGGCTTGCATTCACAGGGCTTTGGGGATGCAGGGGGAAACAATAGCAGGACTCCTGAGCTGTTCTTCCTGCCCAGTTCAGTGCAATGCCTTGCTTCCCCGAGGTGGCCCAGCGCAGCACCATGCACAGAGGAGCCACAAGCTTCCTCCCAATGTAAGGCACAGGCTTGTGATCTCAGTAATGACATTCTCCATAGCATCTGCCTAAGTGGGTCCTGTGATGGCTGCAGAGGAGGAAATTGGCTCTTCTGGCTCAATCTAGTGCCTCTGGCATGGGTGCATGAAGATTTTCAATGCACAGAGTAACGCCAGCTTAATGCTCCTTCTGAGCTTTGGGATCAAGGGGCAGGAATACATGATAAGACAGAAATGAGTTTGTTTGTGATTGTTTGGGCTAAAATCTATTCCTAGGGACTTAACAAACTATGTCTACTCTGCTATGAGCATTCAAAAGGTTTTTTGTCCAGCTTTAAGTAAGAAAGTCCATGTATAATTCTGGTTAGAAATTATTCTAGGTTGCTGTTATTAATTTAGTAACCTGTGGTAACTGGGAGCATCTCCAGCTACTGTTTACTGACAGCCTTGCATTTATTAGCTCATGGTGACTGTGAAAATAACAGGCTTTGTCTTTTCATTTGAGTTAGCAAGGAATAAAAGGTTCAGCTTTCCAAAGAACTAAGGAGTGGATGCTGAAACATGCTTTATGTCATCTCATCTGATCTCTCAGGATGAAGTGATGCGTCTGTTGAATTAGCAAGGTCTGGTCACCTTCCTCTTGCTTTCTAAAACTTAATGTTGAAGGATGGAAGCATTATGTAAGGAGTGAATGCAAACAAGGCTTTCAGTATCACGAAAAGCCAGCGTTGCTCCGTAGAGAGAGAGTGAAGAGCAAGGCAAAATGGCAGCATGAAGATGTAAAGTGAGATGAACTACAAATTTCAATACAATCAAATCTTGTTCTCCTGCCATATTTGAACATTTGCAAGAAGATAAGACAAAATCTCAATTTCAAGCTATGCAAGAGATTCAGAAGCAGTAGTTCAGATGCAGCACATTTCAAGGAATTGATTTCCAGCCAGACCATTTGTTATGGTAAAACATAGACACAGGATAGATTTCTGCTACTTCTTGCATTGATTTTGTATAGCTTTGGTTTGGGTTTTTTTGATAGCAAACCAAAGGCACTTGTATGAGTTTGAAGTGTTGTGCTGTACAGAGTCTGAAGTCAATATCCAGCAACTGATTTTGTCAAAGCTCAAAAAAGCCTTGAATTCTGTAGGAGTTCTGATATTCCAGTAACTTGTTTAAAGAGGAGACTAGAATTAAACTGGCCTTGTGACAGGAGCGTGGTGTTACTGTCTCTGTGTGATCCCATAAATATGCCTAAGTAGTTGCCATGGATATGCTGTGGCTCAGCTTGCGCCTGGGGAAGGGATTGGACCTAAACAGGGGCTGTCACTCTGAGGAGTGTAAATACATAAAACTGCAGGTTTTGTCTGCACTTTAAAACTGCAAGTAGCTTTCAGTACTCTTCAAGTACAGTTGGCCTTGTGTCGCTTCAACTTTGTGCTGAAAAATCTGTTACATGGAATATGGTAATATATTTCTTCAAGCAAAGAGAATTAAACTAGAAAATGTAGCATTAAGAGTTGCTTTTGGTCCAGGAAGGCTAATAAGCATGCCTATTGTCTTCTGTGCATAGCTGGTAGAAATTCCACCCATTTGAATCCTACCAGTGACATTTTCTTGTTCTGTAACACTGGGAATTGGCCATTCTGCTCCCAGACTTCCACTGTGGGAGCAGTGGCACTGGCTGCTGTCAGGGCTGGCATCTGCAATTCCAGTCAAGGGGAGCTGTTATTGTCCCTCATTATGACAGTGTGGCTTTGTAGTTTCCTGACTGACACTTAGAGAGCTATTTGTTGCTGAAACACAGCAGAGCAGAAGAGGCAGAGGAACTCATGAAATGTGAATTAAGACTGTCATGTAGATATCAATGGGATAAATTGCTTGTTGTTCTATGCAGCTAATTGGTATTTCTGTGAGGTATTTCTGCACTGATTGAAATGTTGAAAGTGAAACATTAGAATTGAGATAATTTTGTCTTTATTTGCCAAATCACTCACTGCTTTGCAGCCTGCTACAGAAATGCTGTTCTCCCACACCTGGAGTTTGCATTGTAGTAGTACCTGTGCACCTTTTTAATTTGTGTCTTACCTAAACAGGAGGGAAAAACATTTCTTCCTTGTTTTATGTCTATATTCAACGTCATAGGATTAAAAAGATCTCCTGCGTGACCAAGGCTCATACCTTGCTGTCATAGCCCCCATATCCTACAATGTTCTTTGTAAATGTCTTTATTCCATAAGTGGCTTACTTGGCTTCATTTCCTTTTGTCCTGACTGTCCCAGGACATCATTGCTCTACTGATCCTCCTAATTTTCAGCTTAAAATCAGCCACTGTGTGGATATACTCAGTTCAGTCAAATAGAGAACAGAGACAATTTCTCCCAGGCTGAGCCTGGGAATCTTAGACAAAGGAATTAAAACAATTATTCTCTCTTTCTGTAACCATTGTTTATAGTTATGGTTCTTCGCAGCTTGCTATTCACAGCCACCAATAATGTGAGATGTTTCTACTTTGAGACCAATCCAGTCCCACTTAGCAAGTGAGACTATAAAAGCTTGCTGCTTCTTGCTAATAAAGATTCTTTTTGAGCCTTCTGATCCACCTGAAGACTGGAGTCTTTCTTTCTGTCCCTGACTCAACAGTGTTACCACTGTATTCCCACTTCTTGGGAATTGTCTTTCATCTTGAGCAGCACTTACTCCTCACAGGATTTCATGTTTGTGGAAAGCAGTCATGTCCTGCCTCTCAGTCCCTAATGTACCAGGCTGATTGCACAAGGGCAATCTTTAACTGTCCTCTTGGTGAGATGGCTGCTCTGCTTTCCACCCCTGTTTACCATTTTAGCTTGGATTCCTTTTTATTTTTTTGGTATGGATGACCAGAACTGCAGAGTGCCAGCACTGTTCTAAAAGAACATTGCAAATCAAATTGCCTTTCATTTCTAAAGTTTTTTGAATGCGTTGTCTTCCAAAGCATTTACTAATATTGCCAGAGATTTGTAAGCTGCTGAAGAAAAATATGTATGTCATGGGAAATAGGTGCATGGCTTGTTGCTAAGATGGGAAATAGTATTTCCTTTATGCATTAAGGGGGGAACAGAAAATGCTGTCCCGGGTAAATGTGAAATATATACGTATCGTCAGCAATCTTTCAAATTACAATTTTAACCATGGAAGCAGATAATTTTTTCTTAAGATGGAATTGAATGCATGGTTTTATCTCTTGCTCACCAGATAAAGTTGAGTACCTGATTCCCTGGAATTCCTGTTTTCAGAAATATTATCTGGCTTCTCAGTTGTGCTCTTTGCAGAAATGGTGGTGTTGGAGGAAAGGCCGATCTGGCTGTGCCATGATACTCAAGGGGCAGCTGGAGCTCACTCATCAGCCAAATCATGTCACAGAAATGCTTTTTCCCTCTCTCTTCATACACTTCAGTTTCTTGGGTTTCTGAGATTCAAGATAAGCTTATCTTATTTTGGCAGCAGTGGTTTCTTCTACACTTTGACTTACAAATTTTAAAAAAATCACTTAGCCCTGCTAGGCCTTGGAAAAAAGGTTTGATTTTTAAAGAGAAATGTCTCTGCTTTCTCAACAGTACCACAGCTCTTCTCAGAGCCCAGGCTAGGCCCAGATTACAGGAAGAATTTATTTGTAAGTAAACAAGTACTGAAGCAATCTCAACAGTACCAAAAACCTCCACCAAATCCCAAATGTGGCCCCCTCAGCAAAGAGAACCAAAAAAGTTGCCCCCCAAGCCCCCTTGATGGGATGAATGCACAAGTAGAAAAATGGCAACTAGGACATTTCCCTAAGTAGATCATTTAGATGCACTTCATAAAGAAAGTCTTCAGTAACTTCCTGCATTTTGCCTGACTTCCTGCCTGACTTCCTACCTGACTTATTGCAAAAACATTACTGAGATGCACCTGGGGCTGATCCCCTGATTCCCTCAGAGGGACTGTGACTGAGCAAACTCTCTCCTCAGGCTGTGTAACTTCACTCTGCCCTGTGATTTTCTGTATGGCAACATCAGGATGAGTCACAAGAAGTAAAACAGATAAACCTGAATTGAACCCAGTCACGAAGACAAATTCAGCTCCTTTTATAGCAATAGAATAGAATCCCTCTGTGATAGAAAGGATTAAGATAGCTTAAATACAGCCCTAGTACTTTTTGTTTAGCAATTACTTTCTGTAATTCCCTAATATTTCAAATGTATGATGAAAATGTGGTAAGTGGTGATTATCTGCACTCCAGTTATCTCTGAGCAAAAATGTCTCAAATGGTTATTAAAAAGTACAAAGATTTATTAGCTGACAATTACAAGCTGGTAAAGTACTAAAATAATTGTTCTGACAGCAATATTCAGAAATAAGTCATACATTTTGTGGCGGATCATGTTAGGGGGTTTTGTGATTTGTTTTTCTTGGATTTTTATTTTTTTAAAAATTTAACCTTGAAGATTGAATTCTCAAAATCATCATGTAGTTCTTCGCTTCCTTAGTGGTTATGGGCTGATTTTCCATGACTATAATGAGGGCTGGAATAGCCTGGAATAATGGGATGGAGTGAGCTCTTTGTTCTTTGAAAACTGCTTTTGGTGGCTGCATTTCTGTGAGCAGCCAGTCATTCTCTTCACAGGGTTCATTTTGATGATGCCCCAGACAGTTAAATGCAGCATTAGTAGTTGTACTTTTTCTTACAAACTTACAGAATCTGATCATCCTTATGCCAATTTTTGGATAAATTTCCGTGAAATTAATTCTAATTTATACATTGCTCTGTAATCTACTTGATGGTTTTCTCAAATGGCATTGAAGAATTTAAGGCGTTCATTCTCTGAGCTGGGTAATCTCTGCATTGTGATTGATTTCTTTTTAATTATTTTTATCACATCAGCTCAGCTACAGAACATACAATAATGTCATAAACTTTTAAAAAATGTTTTTTGAGCTTCTTCATTAAATAGTTGTATAAATAATTTATGCATTTTCTGATGCTCTTAGAATGATTTGTACAAGTAGTACAAGTAGTAATAGTATGTTCCTGAGAATAGAGGAAGCAGTCCCCAGTGGGATTGTCTGTTGCATAAAGCTCTGTTCTGGGTGGGATTTTGAAATATAGCTAAGGAACCATCTTTCAGAAGTTACTCTTAATTTGTATTTTGTATGGACTTCATACTCTCAAGAGCCCTGCTTCTGGCAACTGGTAAGCTTTCAAAAAAGATCATTTTCAGAATATTTCTCAACAGAATAATTTTCATTAATTGTTTACAATAAATCTGCTGGCTCAATGTCAATTTTTAAATGTGGGGGCCCCAGCTCTACAAGCAGACTTGTGGGAGCTGTGGAACAGCAGCTGTAGATGGTTTCCACTGATAAAAACCCAAGAACAGGGGGCTGGCACATGGGAACATTTAGTCACCCTCAGTTACTCTTGAAATTTTTCCTTGCTTTTCTTTTTACTAGAAAATGTAATATGAATGGCTATCAGTGCAAGGGCTTCCGTGTGTCTTGCACAAAGATCAAGGCCAGTTTCATTCTTACTCTGGAATAATTTTAATGAACTTGGGGAGCAATATGTAAAATGCAGGTAAGACTTATCCTGTTTTCTAATTAATTTTCCATGTTTTACATTGGATTAGTTTTCTTCAGTTATTGGATGGATGGAAAATTACTTATATCTCTAAAATTTAGGTCCATGTGGTGTAATAAAGCAGAAAAAAAACCTGCTCAGAGAAACAAAAAAAATTGAGCAAGATAAATGTTGATAAATCACTGAAAAACTGTTTTTCATGTAATTATGTGCAAAAAACCACTTTTAATTGAATATATGGCCAATCTCCTACTGTTCTGCTATAGTGTTTTCAATTACAAAAATTTGTCATTCACAACATTTTACAATTAAAACTTAAAAACATTCCAAAATCACTGAATTTGCTCCCTTTAGTGAGGAATATAATACAAAGCTGCATGGCCATTACCCTTAGCTGTGAGTTCCTGTGCCACTTACAACACGGAATTTGGGAGAGTAATGTGCTTTTAAGCAGAGAGACCATTTTGGGAGCCTATTTTTATCAATACAGGGAAATGCTGTTGTGAGCCCCATGAAAGGAAAAGTCAGCTAAATCCATGGAGAGTTTTGTTCCTGAAATGTTGGAGAGTGTGCAATAAAATGTGCATTTCTATCAAGAAAAATAACTGAGGAAGTAAAATCAATGGAAGATAGTGCTGAGGCTTTTCAATACTATCAAGTACTTAATGTTGTAAGGCCCTAAACTTTTCTTTCAGATGGATTTGATATGAAACTAGATCTTGGTTTGCTATGGTCAGAAAAAGATGAATCAATGATGGCTGAAGTAGCAGCCAAATTAGAGTAAGAGGTGCCATGATGCAAATACTTCTGTCTCCCTTTCCTGGGGTTAGTTTTGTTGGTACAGTCTTAATGTTTCCTGGGGTGCCATGTGGACCTGGCCATGAAATGCAACTATTTCCCATTGATTCCCTTATTTCTGCCCTGGTAGATTGCACCCCCAGCACAGCCAGCACACACAGACTGTTTCCTGTACATCCCGTTGTCACGTTTAGCATCTCAGTGCTCAGCTTTAATTGCCTTGACAACTGAACATGCTGCAGCTCAGGGCACTGCTGGATGTCACACTTTACCTGCCTGCCCAGCACTTGCTGGAGCTGATATGGCTCAGGGCAACAGCAGAACTAAAGCTGATAAACTTTGCAGCTGTCCTGAAGGGATGTGCAGTTAAGGCAACTCTTTTGTGGGGGATGCTGAGGTGGTAAATACCTGGTGCAGTTCAGATTCCCCTGGAGATCCACATTCTGCACCAGCAGGAGACAAATTGGATCCCAACCAATTTCTTAATTTTATACTTTAGCTGAAGAAAAACAGCTTTTTATGTGGCACAGCATTAGCAGCTTTGCCGAGTGCTGTGGGGTGGGAGGGAGAGGGGTAGGAGCAGCAAATAAAAGCACAGGATAAATGTGGGCTCCTGGCTTATTTTGCAAAGCAAATTGGCATTTGTTTTTATAGGTAACAAGTCAGATAGCAAGCAGGACTGTGGGAAGGTAGCATAACTAGGAGAAACAAGCAGAATTATGGAGGAAGTGACTATAGGAATGACAGAATTTTCCAAGTGAAGACAGGTAAGACTTGTATGGCTTGGAGTTATCACCCAATATGGAATCTTAGGTTGGCAGAATAAATGGCTGAAAACCCAAAGACAAAGGGTGAAAGCAGTAACAGGGCACATTAGAAATAGTGAAATCCTATTCGGAGTGAGCAATGTGAAGGTTTCAAACACCTGTGCTCTGAAAAGTCAGACTGGAACATTCAGGGAAACAAATTTTCAGACAAATTTAATAACTTGGGTTTTTTTTCCTTTGGAAATACTGTAATCAGCCTCTCACTCCAAACAGTTTTCTGCTCGTGGGAAAAAGAAGGGACTCCAGAAGAGCAGCATACTGAGTGTGAAAGGACTGGAGCTTCACCACTTAAAAGGTAAAGCACTTTGAACTGGTAAGAACCAAGTCTATTGAGAGACGACACCGAGGACTATGATTACATGGAGAGAGACAAAAGGAAAGGAGGAAAAATAATGCTAAATAAGATGCTCCAGAGGAAACATTTCAGATGATGGATACCTGTGTTGTTCTTTTGCAAGCACCAATTGTCTTCTGTTATGATTAGTGTTAGCTGAATCAACTGCTAAACAGATTAAAACTGCAGCTATTCCGAGTTCAAGTGTGTGCATAAGAATTTCAGAATGCTGCCCTGTACAAGGCCATGCCTTTTGAAATTATAATTAAAATAGATGGTCTTCCTTTCAAAATAAACCAGAAGTCCACAAACTACTGTAGCAGCTTGCTGGCTCCTCAGCAGATGCTGAAGCCTCTTCACACGGGCAGGCAGTGTGGCTCTGCCAGCACAGAGCTCAGTGCAGGTTAATCTGTTTGGCCATATTGTTGCAGCAGTCAATCTGCTTCTGGTTACCAGGCTGAGGGCAGCTCAGAGACCTTTATACCTGGACACAGACTGCAATATTGCTGTTGGTTTCCAAGAACTCTTTATGAACCCGTTATAGTTAGTGGAGCTGTGACGTTGGCCTGAGAGCTATTTCCACAGATACACCATCAGCCAAATTCTGCACTTTGTAGTTTTGTAAGTCTGTGTCAAAGTTCAGAAGGAAGGAAAAAAATCAAGTGTTTTCATTCTTTAGCTTCACTTTTACAGTCTCTTGGAAAAAATATCATGTCATTAAACCAGAGCATCTAAAGTGAAGGTGCTTGGATCAAGTTGTTTGAGAATCAAACTGCATTTGTGGTGTGAGATGTGGCATGTCACTTCAAAATTTCATTCTAATGATAAGTGGGTCAACTGATCCAAAAAAGACATTGGAGGGTGTTTGACTGTGAGGAGCAACGATTTGTACTGAGCTTTGCTTTAGTTTCTTTCAAAATGTGGAGACTCAGAGCAGTATAAAGGACCCTTTGGTGTTGAGACAGCAGGAGGAATGAGTTCAGTGGTGGCACATGGCTGGCAATGGGGTCAGACTGGCTACTGCTTCCAGCATGTGCTTGGGTTTGTCACTGTTTCCCTAATTAAGGGAGCCTCTGCAGCTCTGGTCACAGCCCCAGGAAAGCACATGCCAGTTTGCTGGTGACTTGCCGAGTCTGCTGTGTCTCCAGATGGAGGAAAACCAAAATCTGTATGATTAATAAATGTGGGTTATGCAAATGAGAGATGGCTGAATGAAACTCTAAGTGATCAGTGCTCTGTGTGCCCAAAGGAGCAAGAGAAATCCCTTCAATGTAATCCAGCCTGGAAAATATAAAAAGCAGCCATAAAGCTGAGCTGCAACTTCTGGGGGTTCCTGGCTTGTCAGCCATCAAAAAGGTTGGCTTCTCTATTGACTCAAAGTCTTTTACCGTGGAGTTGTGCAGTCTTGTTTCTTATCATGACATATGGTTTAGGGGGATAAATATGGGGCAGGACAAGTTATTAGGAGAGAAGTCACAGCAGGCAAATGTACTGACAGCCATGAAAAATGGGTCCTGTTTTAGACCTTTTAGTTGTTATTAGCAGTCTGTCAATGACTGCACAGCACAAATGAAAGTAAGCCAGGATTACGGAACTGGTTTTCCAAACAATTTGCTTTGGTTTTGCTTGTTTTGGCTATATCCCAAGGAAGTTGTCCTGTTGCAGTGGCTGTGAAAGTTGATTTGTGGACAGCAGAGAAACAAATATATTTTTCTGTGTAGCATTGTTAAACTAATAACAGGTATTTAGTAGCCAAAACTTATTTGTGTATTTTAATGATTTTAAACAACTTCTGAATATTTGGAGACTTGTCTTGATATGAAGTAAAGGCATTTGAATAACAGCTTTATTTGTAAGATTGTATTTAGTTTGTGAAAGGGTGCCAACAGAAGGTGAGATTTTACCAAATGTTCCCTTCAAGCAGAAACTGCCTGGGACTGGCTGATCCCTGTGACTCAGCCTCTACAGCATTCACTGACATTGACTCAATTGTACAGACCAGCAGCCAAATCGTATTCGGAGGAAAAAAAAATATCTAAGGCATGCTGGTTTAATTTAGTTGCTTTTCTTCACCTGTGTGCACTTCAATTTTAGGGGCAAAAGGTCTTCTGAACTGAAGTTGTTAGTCTATGAGAGAAAAGGAAGGAAAGCCAGCGGTACACAGCGAGCTGGAGGTTTCAATTCCTTTCCTTCATCTTTACTGGGTTTTTCTGGGTATAGAGTTAGTACACAGTTGGGTAGTCTTCTTCCTGATTACACCATGTCCCAGTCAGCCCAAAATTTGTGCTTCACAGTCATTTCCTCCACCTGTTCCGGGCACTTTCAGGGACCTTTCTCCTTGTATCTCACGTGACTGGCACTACACTGCTCTGCAAGTTTGAGTTGGGATCTAGGTAAATAAGAGGCCTCTGACCTCCAGGGTTTTTTTTCCAGTCTCCATAGATTTACATATATCTATTTATCTGTATCTCTCTTAATTTAAATGACCATATCTCTCCCCTTTGAGAAAAAAGATACTGCTGCTGTGTTTAATGTTAGCTCCCTTATTGTGTTTTAAGCTGACCATTACAAACCTCTTCATTGGGTGACAGCCCCCTTGGTAGCCTTTGCGAAGTTCACTTTGATGGAGTGTGTTGAGAGCTTTGTTTAACACAGTGTATAGCCAGCATTGGAGTACAGTTCTCAGGGCACCTAACAGACTTGAGACTCTAAATCTGACTCATGTTTATTTGGGCTTCACAGGTTCTCAGACATCTTGTCATGAGATCAGAGCTTTGGTACTTTGCTTTCAGATCTTTTCTCTCCTTAACTTTATAGCTTGTAAGGTATGTTGGGCATCTGTCATGGACGTATTTTATGAAAAATGCTTTTGCTAGGATTTTTCTCCTGAGAAACTGAGAGGCCTCAGAAAAGAAATGCAAATGATAATTATCTGCTGCTGTGGAATGCAACAGGTGCATCTTTGATTGGTCTCATGTGGTTGTTTTTGATTAATGGCCAATCACAGTCCAGCTGTCTCAGACTCTCTGGTCAGTCACAAGATTTTATTATCATTCCTTTCCTTACTAGCCTTCTGATGAAATCCTTTCTTCTACTCTTTTAGTGTAGTTTTACTATAGCATTTTCTTTTAATATAATATATATCATAAAATAATATATCAGCCTTCTGAAACATGGAGTCAAGACTCTCATCTCTTTGCTCATCCTGGGACCCCTGTGAACACCACCACAGGCATCTGTGACAGAAATGTGATTTTTCCCACTGTGATTTTTCCATGCATCCCAACTTTTCCTCTCCCAATAGAATCACTTTAACTATACAGACTTGCTTTGGTTTTCCTCCTGAGAAGCTTGTGCAGTGGGTTCCCTTCTTGCACAGCTGACAGCTGGGCCCATGCTTCACTTGGCCCGAGGGCTGCCTGGGGTGTCTCTCCAGCAGCAGCTCGTTGCCCTGATTTGTGATTCCCTGTTCAGCCACAAAGCCTTCTCTCTGGTTGGTTCATGTGTGTGCTACAGCTGCCTTCTTGTTCCTAGTCAGATGGGAAATTGTACTGCCTGTCCCCTGCTGGACAGTGCTGCCAAATGGTGCTTTAGACAGCTGCTGCTCCTCACCACAGAAGCAGAGGGGTGAGAGATAAAATGTGGATGTATCTGATCTGATTTGGAACTTGCTGAAGGGCTTTTATCATTGCCTTGGTGATATCAATGCCCTGAAAGGTTGGAAGTGGTGCTCTGAGACCCCCACCTTTCATGGATGGTCTTCCCAGGTGGTGTGGAGCTCACACAGCCGTGTCAGCCCTTTTCCCCAGTGCCACTGGCAGGAGAGCAGCCAGGCTGTCACAGCCAGGAAATGCTCTCTTCTGTCTTAAGCTCCTGAGAGAAGCCTGCCATTCCTTCGTTTATTTTGCAGGATTCTCAAGGCTAGATAAAACTCAGTCCTTGTGAGTACTGCAAGTGCTTAAATTATTCTGGGCCATGCCTGCCCCTGATTCTGGCTGTGCACGGAGATTGAGAGCTAACTGCTGCTTAAAAATCACCTCAAGGAGCAAAAGGTTTCTCTACTTTGTTCCTCTTACTTTCAATTAATTTCTGAACATCTGTGATAGAACCTTGAGGGAGTCTTAGAGGAATATAAAGATGCTTGACACACAGTTCTAAGGTGAAATAAAAAAGTAAGTTTTCTCAGAGATGAGAAGCATTTTCATGAGATGTTTTTCTTACTCTTAAACAATGACCTTCACTGTCAGTGAGAAACTAGTTTCTCAAAATAAATGTGTGTTTATCTTTCAACAATTATTACTGTAATTGCATTGTATCAGTGATGCATTTTTTTAAAGTAGGGAGTTACACAATAAGGCAGTAGCTCAGTAAATGGAATAAAAGAAGAGTACAAAAGCTGAAACTATAAAATTTTAGAGAAAAGTTGGTTTAGTTTTGGAGAAGCTAAAATCTCACTACTGTTGAGTAATAATGTACAGGCCAAATTCCCTCTTTGATTATGCATAGGGGAGTTTGAATCTGTATGTTCCCTGGTATCACACATCTGACTTATATTAAGGATTGGGATAAGGAACTGGAGATGGAATGGTTCAAATCCTTTGAGCACGCTACGTGGGAGAATAAAGAGCTCAGTATATGTTTGGAATGATCTTTTCAAAGAGGTGGTGTAGTCTGAAAAGAATGAAAGTTCATCAACAGGTACAAATTCCAAGCACAGTTCTTAGGAATAGCAATGTCATGGGGAGAGCTGGCTGTGGAGTGTTTGTACAGAAATGGATGGCAGTTTCCAGGGAGTACTGTAAAAAGAAAAATGCTGTTGAGGCATGTGCATGAGATTTTTAGCCTGGGTGGGAGATGAATGAGTTGTTCTGCTCAGTTGGGGCTTGTCCTAGGGATTCAGGTACCAAATCCTAGAGCATTTGGGTACCAAAATCCAAGCAAGCTGTGCAACAATTGAGGACTGTGCAGATAGAGGAAAAGAGCATTGTTGACAGTGTGAAAACATAACCTGTGACAAAGATGAATCGAATGGATGTTCTTCAGCTTGAAGAAGAGAGGATTTAGAGGGCATTCATCCTTTGCACTTAATTACAGACTGTTGCAGTGTGGAAGGGACTGGCTTGTTCTGCCTAGCTGCTCTTGGTAAAGCAAGGATGAACAGGCTTAAATTGAGGGGAATTAGAGGGTGCTTCCTCAGATTTTTCAAAGGTAAAGATACAGAAATGTTAGCAAGGAAAATCACATTTGAAAGACTGAAATCTGTCTGAAGCCTTTAAGAACAGGCTGCAGAAATACATGTCAGGAATAATATGTACAGCTGATCATAGCCCTGGGCTCAGAAAAGGAATCCTTCTCAAGCTCACGGTTTGGCTGTCAATTCTGGGGTTCTTACTGCCTGTGCAGCTTCCATGTGTTAGGCAACAGTGGTGAACAGGAGCATGAGCAGACTGGGTGATGCTGCATGTGTGTGGTAGAATTTATCAGCTCTTGAGAGACAATAACTTTGCTATAATCACTTATACACAACCTTGGCCCCTCCCCAAAATCTGCTGCTTTCTCTACCTCCTTGCATTTGGTAGTTTTATTTCCTTACAAATGCACAATCTACAATTGCTGAGTTGCTTGTGATGTCAGCAACCACACAACTCGAGTGGCCTTTCTCATTCATCTCATAGACTGAAAGGAGATGGAGGTAGTGAGTTATTGAAAACTTACTTGTGAAGTAAAATCTAACCAGACTGTGGTGGAGTTTGCGTCCTGCCTGCTCTGTGCTGGTGTGAGCTTGCAAGTCTGCTTCAGGCATGAAGGCTGTGTGCTCCCAGAGAGCTGAAGCTTAAATCAAGTGTAGAGGCTACTGCTGGTTTTCAATTTTTATGCCTTCCAAAAATGCTGGCTATTTCCTTAGTACCTCCCTATGTATTAGGCAAGCTGGATTTGCTCTTTTGTGGGGTGAGTACCTTTTGAAAAGTTCTTTCAGGCAGTAAGATAAACTCAACAGGAGTATTTCCTGGAATAAATAAACGTTAGGATGTTTTTTCCATTTAATGGATAAGGTGTCTAGTTCTTCAGGCTTTTAGTATTCAGAGATTTTGCTTTTGTTATCTTTTTATATAACTTGAACAATACTTCTAATTTTTCAGTGAAGACTGAGCTTTTTAAGGTCTCTTTAAGGTAAGATTGACTTGTCAATCAGACTTTATACTGAAAATTTATTTGGAAATGGTTAGGCGCCTATGAAATGCATAAAATCATGGTTGGATGAGCTATTCACTGAAATACTTGAATGAGTTGCTAATGTTTCACTCTTTTGATCTATTTTATGTGGTAAAGAAGACAATATTTTTCATATTTTAATAACTGCATTCTAAATTCATAAAAGGACAAATAAACAGGATTTTGAAAGCAGAGCCACAGCAATGTGGGCTTCAAGGCTCAGTGGGAGGGCTATGGGAAATTCAGGCTACCTTTCACTCTGCAGCTGGCCCAAAGATGAGGAGTAGTTCTGTAATTGCTAGTGCAGAGTATGCTACTTCACATTAACTTGTTTTTTCATGCTATGTGAGTTTGGAGCAGGAATCCTCTATAGTTAAATAAAAATGGTTTGGAGTAGGTGAGGAGGTCAGCTACACAGGGATAAGAATAAGCTGAAGATGAAAAGATTCACTTTGTCTTTCCTCTGCAGGTCAGTAATAAAATTGCTCCAAGTTTTTGACTTGCAAAACCACCCTCAACTGCCCTGAAATAAAGCCTTAATCGTTAAATACCTGATGAAACGACAGCAGAAGGTGAGTTGAATCTCCACATGTGAGGGCACCTTCCATATTCACTCTGATGCTTTGCCTTACCTTGTCTAGCTGTGTTTCCTTAGATTTGTGTGAAGTTCATTCTCCTGGCAATGCCATGGCTCTAAGCAGTGCACAGGATGTCCTTCTGTTCCTGCAGAATGCCTGCATGTATTCTTTCATGGTTCCACACAGAGAATGACTAACATCCCCTTTTTTGTGCTAATTTAAAATCTGTTTCATCATAGACAGGTGTTGCTTTTACAAAGGAAATTGTTTCAGGCTATTTTTCAGGAATTGTTCAGGAAGAGTGTGAGACTCTAGCTTGAGAAACAAACTAGCTGAGTTTAAAAATTAATCTCTCTCTCCAGGCCCAACTTAAAATTTTTACTCATTTTTAGAATGAAATTCAGTTGAAATTTCTTCTGCAGTTCTAAAACCGGCAGAAACTTGCTTTCTCCATCTATCCATCTGCTTTCTCCGTCTTATCCATCCACTTATCAAAGCTGGACAAAGTGTATGGGGTGCAGTACTGTGGAAGACTATTTGTCCAGTTACTCTTGGATCAGAAGTGAAATGTTCTGAAATCCTGAATATGAAGCTGTCAAGAAGCCTCTAGTCAAACCTTACAGACTGAGGCAAGTGAGTGATTTCAAATAAGCAGCTGCTTGTGGCCGGGAGTGGCCAGCTGGCTCGTGAAATTCCGCGATACGCAGGATGCTTCCCAGACCCAAGCTGGCACTGGTGCCAAGTCAGGCTGGTTTGACAGTGCCAAGTGGCTTCTGCAATCTGCTGTCAGATACTGGGCCTGGTGAGTTTTGTTTGCCAGGGATACGGGCTGAGGTTTTTTCTTGGGGGCCTGTGTCCGGGAGTGGCCGGCTGGCTCCTGAAATTCCACGGTACGCAGGATGCTTCCCAGACCCAAGCTGGCACCAGTGGCAACTCGGGTTGGTTTGACAGTGCCAAGAGGCTCCTGCAACCTGTCATCAGGTACCAGGCCTGGTGAGTTTTGTTTGCCAGGGATACGGGCTGAGGTTTTTTCTTGGGGGCCTGTGTCCGGGAGTGGCCGGCTGGCTCCTGAAATTCCGCGGTACGCAGGATGCTTCCCAGACCCAAGCTGGCACCAGTGGCAACTCGGGTTGGTTTGACAGTGCCAAGGGACTCCTGCAATCTGCCATCAAGAACCAGGGCAGGTGACTTTTCTTTGCCAGGGAAAGTTCTGAGGTTTTTGCTCGTGCTTGTCAGTAGTCATTTGCCTGCATACTTTTTTTTTTTGGAGATGAGACACTGAACTGATTTCTGATTTTCCCCAGAAGATTTGGAGCAGGTTTTGTTATATCTTTTTAAAAATGTTAGGGTTTTTAACATTCAAAAAATTCAAATTACCTTTACCTCTTGCCCTGTTTGGAGTTACAAATTTGTTGACTTTGCACATTTTTTCCAGAAAATATTTTGATCTTCTGTGTGGGTTTTTACTGCCACTTATGCTTTCAGGCTGATCACTGTATCTTCTCCAACAGTTTTCCATTTGATGTTGAAACTCAGTATTATGCACACAAATCAGAGGAAGAAAGAATTACTACTATGATGATTTTCTATGCTGAAACAGTTTTCTCTCTAGTTGAACTATAGGTTTAGCCCACACACATTTTTCTAGCCACAGTAATGATATAGAAATAGCTATGGCTCAATAGCAGTACAAATGTACTGACAGTACTGAACAAATTAGGATAAATATAGCAATTTTCTAACTGTATTGGAATGTCCTATTTCATAATCAGCAAGAACTAAAATAAGGCATTTCTGTAGCTTCTATCATCATGGTAAACACACTGACTCTTCTAATTGTTATTTTAATCTGTACTCTTATTCCTTACTCATTGTTTTGTTGATTCATTATTTAAAAAAACAGCTAAACCAATTGCAGCCATCCCAAAAAATAGACTACTTAAGCACCAGTGGTATTTACAGGATGTACTCAGTGTCTTGTTTCTCCATTTCTCTCTTGGCAAAATGGATCTTTTGTTTTTTTTTTTTTTTTTCATTCTGAGTTTATTCAGAATCACAGCTAAGTTGTGACATGGTATGGATAAAGTTCTCCATCCCACCCCTGATTTTTTTATAAACCTTAGATTTTGGTTGCATGAGTGTGATTGAATCAACCAAAAACCAGAGGAAGGTGAGTGGTCACTGGCCAAATGGTTTGAGATTTGCCTTTCTTCCCTGCTAGATGGAAAAAGTGTCTAAACCTGTTATGGACATTTCTTTACATTACCTTGGAGAAGGCAGCAACAGGAGGCTCTTTGGAGGCTTATTCTTGGTCCTCTTGGCAAAGCAGTCAGCGATGGGCTAGAAGGGGAGTATCACAGGCTGTTTCAAAACATGTAAAAGCTATTCAGGACTCTGAAGAAGCTAAAGTTTAAGCAAAAAAATCTTTAAAGTCAGCAAAATTACCTGTGACATGTTTTTATTCTTTTTCTCTTATCTTCTACATTCATATTCCCCATAACTAGCAAAAGCTTGAAAATCTAACCAAATAACTCCCTGAGCATAACTTTCTGACAGGTAATATGATTGGCAAAGCTAGAGATGCACAGCTGTTAATAAATGAGCTCCTTTTTCATTTAAGACTCCTTTAACCTACACAGAGGAGGTGAAGCACAGGATGAAGAACAGTGAGTGTTAACACCTTCATAGTATTTTTTTAGTGGTCACAACTGTGCTTTGCATCACAATTTTGGAGTCAATCTCTGAAAACTCCAGCACTTTTTTTGTTTGTTTCAAGACTACAAGGCTTTTATGCTGGTGGGGTTACTGAGAAACACTACCCTGTGTTTAAAAGGGCAGTTTCTGTTGTGTGTATTTATGTATTTACTGGAAGAAAAAGGTGTGCCTTGTAGAGTAGCAAACACATTTTAAATAGCTTTTTGAAGCATTTTGGCTTGCTTTCAATTCCTTGTCAGGCTTTTTGAATGGAATTATTTATTATTCTTGACAGTTGTATCTGTGGGACTACATAGATGGTACTGAGAACACAGCTGAGGAAAATGAACAAAGCTGTCCTGTTGAGAAAAAGCTTCACAAATCAATTAGGTTTTCCTTGTCAGCAGTGCTGGAGGGGGAAAGCCCCATTTGAGCACTTGGCAACTCTGAGAGCTGTTACCTGGAAATGGTGTGATGATGATTGCTGATCTGCACAGTGCTACTGCCTGAAGAACTAAATAGCAAGGCGCTGGAGGGAAGAGGGGACTGAAGGCTGTGCCTTTTCTCCTTGAAAGCATGCATGTCACAAATTGTTATGAACAGGTCCCTGATAGTGAGTTTTTTATTTAGATTTAGTATTAAGCAAAACACCTGTGCACAAGCCCCTAGAGCCACTTTGGCAGTAATTAGATTTGCAATTGCTGCCCAGCAGCGCAAAGACAAATGTACCAATAAATAAATTCTACCAGCCAGCACCAGTGAAAACACTGATTTAGCCCAGCAGATGAAAATAGGAGAATTTCACCCAAGCCTTTAATTTCCACAGCTGCCCAGATCAGGCATTGAGCCTTTCTGGAGGACTCTGGCCAGAGGCTGGCATGATGTGCATAGCTGTCCTCTTTGCTGAAGCCAAGCAACCCATGGGCATCATGGGTTTTTATGGTCCTTATCCATCAACCAGTGGAAAGGGATGCTGCTTTCAAGGCCTGGGAGTTGACTGTTTTCTACCAACAGGATGTTCTTTTACACAGAGTGAAGGGTCAGTTTCTTTATGTAGATTCCAAAGGCAAAGAAGTTTCAGAAATCATAGATGTGTATTTCCTTTCTTGCTATAAAGAAAAGTAAAGATTTTTAGCAGGAAAGAAACATTGTTTATATTCTTAAAATTAGTAGTATAAGGAAATTCATCCTAGTGAAAACCAGAAGTAAGCAGTTTCAAGTTAAATATAATTTAATTTTATACTTTTTTTTTCCTGTTAGTTTCTCTGAGAATTCAGTGGAATCCCTAGTTTATATGCAAGTGGGATATGCATGGGTTGTTGACATGAGCTGGAGTATGGATGGAGGTCTGTTTTAAAGTATGGGAAGCTTAAAAATATAGAAACCAGTTTTTAGAATGCAAGATATCATTGAGATATTTTCTTAGTACTAGAGACCTTGTACTCTGGATGTAAATTGAGGGAGCAGAGGGTGTGTGTTACACACTGTATGTGTTCGTGGATAAACTTTAGGTAACCAAATTAGCTCCCAGTAGAGGAAGAGGAGATAATCTGGGTAACCTTGTTGCAGCTGAAGGCTGGGAGTGAGCGTACACAAAGCCTGTGCTCATTTAGAAGCAAAAGCAAGGAAGGAAATTTGAAGAAGAGGTTGCCAGGAAATCATGTAAGCAGCCTCCTGTACAGAGCAGGTCTGCACTGGCCCAGGAAAAGGCAGCGGTTCTGAGTGTGACAAGGAAAATAGAAAATGATACTTTGAGGAGCTTGTGTGTGCTTGTGATGCCCCTGAGGAACTCTGCAGCAGTCATAAAGTAGTGCTGGTTAAATGTAGAAATATGAAATGCTATGTTACTATGATTTCAATAGGAATTGGAATGTAACCACACTTTTGAAACCAAGTATCATGTGATCAGGCAGTAAATAAGTATTGAGTTCCACAGCCGCTATTTTAACATGTGTGCATTTAAAGCTTCCCTTTTGTGTTGAGAACAGCAGCACTGGTTTCAATAGAGTGTCTATGCTCCGGTTTTACTTGCAAATTGCGACGGTTTCTGAGAAGATTGGAAACAACCAATTACTAAAAAATGCAGAGGCAAACTGAAACTGGAATTCATTATTTGACTCAAGCTCTAATGTTCAGCAATTTAAAATCACAATTACACAAGGTAATTGGAGTTGCTTCCCCTGCTTTCCCTTTAGTCACTGTGGGACTGTATTAAGACAAATCCTTGTGGTGGCTCTCCTGTCATGGCCAGGAACACTTCATTCCTCAGCTGTGAGTAGTACAGAATCTGCTTTCCTGCTTTCCTCTGGCACATTGGGGTTGAACTTAGCTGGAGATGAGGCACAAGACTCCAACGGGACAGAGACACAAAGGATTCTTTGAGGTGTCACAAAGGATTCTTTTTCTGGTCTTTCCCTGACATTTGTGCTTCCACGTGTATGTTCAGCTTTGAGCATCTTGTTTGAGATGAGCTGGAAATCAATTTGCCCCGCAGGGATCCGTCAGATTTCCACCTTTCTCTGAAGCCTGGGGAAGTGGATCTTTGGCTGGAAGCATTAGGGCTTATGTCACTCAATCACTTCTCTGCTACTACTGCCACCTGAGGAATAATTGTCTTGTCCCTGTCTGGGAAACAGGAGCCCCCTGATAGCTGCAGCACTTGAGATGAAGTTCTCTGGGCTTTGTGTAGGTGAGTTGGAGGGAAACTAGAGGGGAGGTGGTTTTCTTCCATTGTTTTTTGCGAGAGGATACAATGAAATGGACACACCATCATTTTCCAAAGGTGACTTGTGCCCTCATTCTGAACAAAGGCAACCTATGCCATTACCTTTCTCCAGGGACACTTTTTCATAGTCTGGAGCCCACCTAGGGAGCCTCCATCCCCCTGTGGTCTCTGCAGAGGGTGGTGGTGCTGCTGAACTGCCTGGGAGCTGTCCCCACCCCAGTGTGGTGGCTGAGCACTGAAAGCCAATTGCCTTGCATAATAATCCCTGTGAAGGGAGTAATCCACACCTCAGCTGGAGCTGCCTCAGCTTTGGCGCTCTGCTCACTCAGTGGCACCCCAGGAGGTGACAGAAATGCCACTGGCTAATGAGTGCGAGCTGTACAATGCAGGCAGCCGTTAACGCAGGAAAGCAGTGAAGAATCAGTAAGCTTTTCTGAAGCTGCATTTGATGTTGGATCTAATTATTTCTAGCAGATGATAATTCATTTGTATAGGTCAATAATTCTGTACCTCTCCTTTATGCTAGTATGAATAGCTGCAGTTGAATTTTTAGAAGAACCAAGGCAGTATGTGGGCTGTATTGTGCACCCATCAATAAAATGTAATTCCAAGCTGTGAGTAATGGCCTCCAAGAGCAGAGCTAACATTCCCTCTTAAAAAACTTTTAAATTAAGTCAAATTCTTAACTTATCTTTCAATTTAAGGAACAAATGATTTTTCCTTCTTTAATTTAACGAGCACTTTGATTTTTCTGTGACAGAGATGAATGACTCAGAGTAACTATTTCTTTCCCCTTTCATTTTCTTTTGGTTCTTTTCTCCACATCCAGAGGAGAGCTGGAGATGGTGAGGAGTCTTGAAGAGCAGTTGAAAAAACTGGAGGTGTTTAACCTGGAGAAGAAGAGGCTTAGGGGGGACCTTACTGCTCTCCACAACTGCCTAAAAGGAACTTGTAGCCAGGTGGAGGTCAGTCCCTTCTTCCAGGTAACAAGTGACACAGGAAGGGGAAAGTGGCCTCAAGTTGTGTCAGGAGAGATTCGGGTTGGATATTAGACAAGATTTCTTCACCCAAAGGGCTGTCAAGCCCTGGCACAGGCTGTCCAGGAAAGTGGTGGACTCACCGTCCCTGGAGGTGTTTAAAAGATGTGTAGATCCAGTATGTAGGGACATGGTTTAGTGCTGACCCTGGCAGTGCTGGCTTAGTGGTTGGACTCAATTTAAGGGTCTTTTCTGGGGATGAAAATGCCATTCATGACCTTGAAACTAATTGAAAAGAACTATCTGAGCAGCAGGCAATCTCAAACTGTCTCCAGTATTTTTTCTTTGTGATTGCTGTCGAGAGACAAAGCAGGGGCATTGTTATGATCTGCAGCATGTGTGGAATCAGTGTCCTACTGTGTTTTTTGGAAACGTGTATTTGGAACTAAAAGTATTGGTGAACCCCTGCCTTACTAATGAGACAGGACGGGCTCTAAGTCACATCTGTTAAACACCCCTGTGGTGCTTAGTAAAAAACATCCAAGAGAAGGTAAAATGTGGGTATTGCAGGTTCTCTGAGCTGGACAGGGAGTGTTCTCCCCAGGCAGCATTCCTGTCAGTACCCTGGTGCTGCTGTGAAGTCCCTAAACCAAGGAAGTGCTCAGTTGTACCAAACAGGGTGCAGCAAAAGCATTGATGCATTTCCAAGACCTGAAAGAGTAGAATGTTTTCACAGGTTATTGCCATTCAGCTTTTCTCAGTCCTTTCTGGAAGAAAATAACACCTGCCATTGCAGATGAAGTTGTTGAAGACCAAGATAATATCCTAGTGTGCCTGTTGGGAAGGGATCACTCCTTTTTATAGGTTGGTTTGAGTTGTGGGTAACAGCACAAAGTTATCATCAAAGCTGCTGCTGCCACAGGGTTGTTTCCATACAGACTTTTGTAGAAGTGCTCAGTAACAAGAAAATTTGCAAAAACAAATTAGTATTTCCAGCAATTTGAAGTATTTCCTAATGCTTTATTGATTAACTTCAAATTTGCAGAGGTGGCTATAAATGTAAAGCAGAATAACCTTATTACCGCTGGGTTTTTTAGTTTGGGGTGGTTTTTTGGAGTTTTTCTGGGATTTTTTGGTTACTTTTTTTTATTTTAAGAAAAAGAGATGCTAGGTTGTGATGGGAACATATGCTTTTAACAAACCAGAAATGATTATGCCTTACTGCAACTGAAATTTCAAGAAGTATCTGATGAAGAGGTTGTCAGCAGCTACAAATCTCAAGCAGAAATAAAAGCAGTGATTCTTCAACTCAGCAGTGGGGAGGATGACACTTAGTTTAAAATTAATAGAGCCCAGTGTTAAAATAAAAGCATCTTTCAGGGAAAAGGAGTCTTTCCTGAAAGCAGTGTGCTTATGGAAGGAAGTGAGCATCACTGCAAGAGTCAGCAGCTCTCCAGTTTGTCACAGGTCTGTGGCAGCAAACAGTGTTTACTCTGCTGTCCTTCACCCCGTGTTTACTGGGCCAGAGCATTCGAATAGGAGCAGTGCCCCCTTCATGGACAGGGCTGGGATCAGAAATAAGTGTTGTCACAAGTATAGATGATCACATTTCTATGTGGGAACAGTTCTCACTTCCTGGTGTGCTGGAGGGCAGGTGTCTGAACCCAGCAACCTTTCTGTACCATCACAGCCTCGGGTGACTTAGATCACTGTGATCTCACCAACAGCTTCAAGAGGGCTTTGTAACCTGCCACTGCACAGATTTAAGGAGGAAATGAAGGGGAAAGGGAATCACTTTGTAGCCATTCAAGAGAAACACTTCTGAGAAGTGGGCCTGACTATGAAGTCCTATGACATTTTAGGTCTAGGAAAAACTCTGTCAGTGCAAGTGTTAGTGCATTGCAAGAGAGGTGTTTCTCTGAGGGATAAGAATGAATGATAAACTGCTTAAGTCCAGCCTAATAGTTCAGAACTTGTTTTACTCATTAAACTAGGAGAAAACTGGCAACTTTGATTACAGTTATGCAGACATAATGCTGTAAGGGTTATTCTTGCTCCTCTATGACTGATTGTGTTGGCAAGTGAAAATGTGCGGAGTTAATGCTTTCAAAATGGA
>NW_005054435.1:759427-768244 GCF_000277835.1 Geospiza fortis | reverse complement strand
TCTTTCCCTCCTCTGTTCTCAGACTTCATCTCTCTTGGTGGTACTAACTTGGCTCACTGTCTCAAAAACATTGAGGATATCTTATTTCTCATGTTCTTTTCTATCTGCCTGACAATGTGTGTTTATATTACTTTTTATGTGCAGACTTCTTAGGTGCCACTCAGGTGACAGCATGGGAGGACAATGCTCTCAGAGGGAATGAGGCAGGGTTAGTTAAGCAGCCCAAAACCAGCCCTTCACTGGACTGAGAGATAAAAGATTTAATCATGGTCAGTGATTTCCTCTTGTATCTTTTCTGTTGCCAAATATAGCCCATTTTAAGGGGAACAAGTTTAGATAAGGTACACCTGTAAAAATGTGAGGGCACTGTGGAAAAGGAATCTTCCAGTGAAGAGCAGGATAGTAATTAGAAGTGGTTCCAGCAGCCAGTTGCCATTCAAACCATACAAGTAAGTGCTGTTTTCTGGGGAAATAATTTGAGCTGAAAACAGACCTAGGAATGCCTGCACAAATCACCGTTATTGATTTTGTTTTTGTTGTTAGCCGGTTTTGAAAGTTTGAAAAGTTAGAGAAGGAAGGAATATTGCCTCAAGGAGTTGATTCTTACTGTGGCTCTTGGGATTGGTGACATCTCCTGGGCCAGGCCTATGTGAAGCCTTTAAGGCATTGTCAAACACCTGCTTTTTTCATTAAGTTGCTGCTGCTGGCAAAGTGAGAGTGATTATCTCTTGCAATGCATCCTCTGTTGGTATCTTCTCTGTAATTTATTCTGAGCTGCCATTTCTTAGAAAAAATAATAATTTGAAGTTTTGAAGGAAAGTAATCATAGGAATAAAAACATTTCATGACCAAAACCAAGTTTTCCCAATTTCCTGGCAGAAGTGGCATCTGCATGTATACAAATATGGAGGTGAGAAGCAGTTGTCAAATTCAAATTCTTGGCCTTTTTTCTCATTTCCCAGTGTGACAGAAGCATTGCTGATTGTAATTTGAAGAATCCTGGAATTCCTCTTGAATTTATTGCTAGCCACAGGTGATCAAAAAGCCTGGTTCTTCTGCTTTGTAAAAGTCCTCATTGTTTGGACCTAGCAGTGGTCATCCATATACTGGTTCCCTCCAGTTGTGTTATTGGATGTCTTCAGGAAAATGGCACCTGTTGTCCATAGGAACCAAATAAAATGGTCTGACTCTTTCAAAACTCGTTTTCCAAGAATGTATCGCTGCTATGTTCATAGTCCTGCAGGATGTCCTGGCTAAATTCCAAGGCCAGCTTAAGATCTTGGTCCTAAACTTAAGACAATAACTTCATAATTTGGTAAGGTAATGGCATCAGACACAAAGGTATATTCCTGTAATAATTTAAATCCTAATTTAATTCTCTGTGGTTTGGTGTGCTGTCTCAGTGGTAGGGTTGAAATCCATGAATCTACAAGACAACTGTGCAGCAGGGCACAGGAGGCAAAATCAGGAGCTTGTTAGGCCAGGTTTGCCACCAAAGCAGTTGATTCCTGAATTGCATCTGAAATTTGAAAGCAAAGTTGCTTTGAATTGCATGTCAACAATTGTTGCCAAATCTTTCTGAGATATAAAATGAAAATGCTGTGGGTTGTTTTTAAACTTGAGTGCCTGTGAAGCCTCATCTCTCCAAACTCCCAATTAAAGAATGCTAACTTAGAGTTTTGAGAAGCATTGGAAATGTGTGTATCTATTTGTTCCTGGGGTTTTTTGCTGGAAAAGCTCTTGAAAGAAAAGACAATAGTTAGATGACACTTGAAATTAGGGTGCTTGGAGCACACCCACTTGAGTTATATCTTATAGTTTCACTGCGAATTCCATTCAAAACTGGATCCCAAGTGGTTTTGGTTTTTTTCATTTAAAAAACTCACCATAAACCTCTAAGATAAATTGGATGGCATTTCCAGCTCTGGTTGGGAAGTACTGTTGAAATTCATTAGTCCTATCACTACATGTTACCTAGAGCTGTATGTAAAAACCTGAAGAGAGAATGCAATCAGTCTTGTATTATAAATTAGTAATGAACTGCAAGAGGAAGAGGGCGTGTACTGAAGTTTTCAGTCTTGGGAAGGATATTTCTTGTTAGCTGCAGCTGTCAAACTCTTTACTTAAAATATACCAGCCATAAGTACAGATTGTGTACAGCAGGCAATGGTACCAGATCCTAATCATTATTCTGGGATAACAAACACGATGACTGAAATAACTTGACTAATTTAGTGAAAAACTGCTACCACACATCCTTGAAACAAAACATATTTTTGAGCTGCAATTTTTGACACATAGAAATCAGTGAAAAGACCCAGTTAGATAATGTAGGTTGATCAAATGAAATCCCATTTTGGCCCACAGTCACATGGGCTTGCTAAAAGGAAACTAGAGAATTATTTTCCAAGGGAAGGGCAGGCGTTGTGTATAAAGTTTAACACACACACACAAAAACTGATTTGGTTCTCCTCCCTTTTTTTTTTTTTAATCAGAGTAATGCATAAACTTGAGTCAAGATTAGTAAATATACATTTGATAGGTATAATGAAAATTTTACTGCCCCAGAACTCAGTTTCCTTAGTAAATGGTGGCATTTGTGTTTACCACATGATAGATTTCAAAATGTAAAGATATTTACTGTAGTCCTGATGTCCCAATCTAAGTAGTTTAATAAGGGCTAGCAGATGAATGGTGGGAAAGAATTTCCTTTACCTAGCCATGCAACATGGGCCTATTTTCAAAGTTATATTGCTGTTTCACAACAGAGAGAAAGACCCAGTGGCTCTTACTACAACTTTGAATTTAGGCTCAGACAAAAGAAGCATTCATTGAAAATATTTTAAATATAATTTTTTTAAGGCTTTAATAAATTCAACACTTGGAAAAGGTATGTGAAATGGATCTACCTAAAGGGAAAGTATAAAGAAATTCCCACATGCCACATTTTTGACACTACTACACTCAGCCTTTGACAGCATGAAGGAACCTTTGTTCAGAGATGTTTGCCTTCTCTATCATCACAATATTATAGTTTTAATTAGCTGACAGTGTTTCTCAGGAGCTCATTCACCTTTCAGGTATCTTTTCTTGTGTGCCACTGTGCCAGCCATCACTTGGGGCAGCGCCTGTGACAGAGAAGGCTCAGCCTGGCTACTGTGGGCTACCGGTGAGAGGTCTGAGGAGAATGGAATAACAGTAACAGCTGCTTATTTGTGCCAGATCCCAAAGGACTGTGGTTCTGAAAAATGGTTGGGGCTTTCTCATTCCCAGAGGATTAAGAGCTGCACTGTGGTCAGAAGAAAGCAAAACTTTGGGGATTTAAGTGACAGGAACAGAGGACAAAAAGGGATACCAGGCCAACCTAGCACTTGCTGTCTGACCTGCTGTTTATTTATGCTGTATACCTCAGCTCAATGAGTCATGCCTTTAAATAAGAACAAAACAGAACTGACAAACGACACATGTGAGGTTCCCTTCAGAGTTCTTTTTTCCAGTAAATAGCCAACAAAACAGTGTCTGAGGGAGAAGGTGACAGCTCTCTCCAAGCACATGAAGAACACTTGAGAGGATGAGCAGCTACTTGAAGCTGGGAAAAAATAATGTGGCTCAGGAGCAGGTGAAAGAAGGGCCACTTTCTCCTAAAACATCTTAGGTATCTGTTTGCCTGTGGTGTTTCAGGCTTTCAGCTTATGCCTGTAAGAATATTTTCAGTGAAACATATTCAAATGGAAAAGAATACCAGTCTGGGGCTCTGTGAGACATTGAGAGATGGCAAGAAAAAATGTGTTATAAATTTTCTGCAGTGCTCGTCTGTAGAAGCTTCAAGTGATGAGGCAGGGTAATCTCTGGAGTTAGCAGAGTTTTATAAAGCTAGGAAAATAGGGATATGCCCTTCTCAAATGAAATTGTGATATCTGGCAGATGGTTCTCTGAAGGTCTCTATTTTTACCAAATATTAAGTGCCAAGTGTCCGATTTCCATGGTACTTATTTTGCCTCTGAATTTAAAAAAAATCCGTAATAACATCTTTGGTAAAACACCTCTTTGTTTTCACATGGAAATGATAAGAAAAGAACCTTAGTGATACTTTTCTGCAAAGGCAAATAATAAAAATAAATAATGAGGACTGATATAAAGCAATGTGATTTAAAGCAACAGGAGGCAATCACGTTTTCATACCCAAATTTCCTTTCCTTTACACTTCTTAATTGGTTTGGAAAGAGCAGCTGAGCTGCAGTGAATGATAACTTCTGTGGTGAGCTGATTTGCAGGGAAGCCATGTCTACAGAACAAATTCTTAACAGTTCTCTTGGACAGCCATCAAAGACTCCATTTCCAATTCCTCAGGCAGTGGTTTTCCTCATCTAGTGGTTTTCATTCTTTACAATGTTTGTGCTTAATAACCAATTCTAAAAATTCTAGATCATGTTTAAAGAATGTAATTATTTCAAATTATTTTATGTAGAAAATGTATTTAGGCAAAACTCTCTAAGCTGCAGACTTCTTATTCAAAAGAAATAACTTCAAAAGTCTTTTGTGCACTGCAATAGCTTGACTGTCATAAACTTGAGGATGTGGAAGACAGAAAAATTAGAAAAAAATAGTTTTTTTCCTGAACACAGGTAAAGGTCAGCTATGTAATTTAAAATCAGTAGGAAGTGAAAATGCTATTTCCATGTCCAGTAACCACTTCCTGCTCCCTCTCTGCCATGTTTCTTCATCTGTGTCCCACCAGCACAAGGTGAAGCATGTTCCTGCCACTTGTGAATGGAACTCATTAACTGGCCCTTGGGCAGAAGACTTGAGTTTCCAGACTGGAAGTCAGCTGGAGCCTGCACTAGGAAAAGATGCCTGCAGCCATTCTGCTTTTCCTTCAGTCTTGCTCAAGCCTCAGTCCATCTGGTTACTGTGTCTTCCTGATCTGTTTTTCCTGAGCAGATCAGAAGCTGTTTCACAGCACTGGCCCCAGCTCAGCTGTCACCCCTCACACAGCTCTGGCTCCATTTCTCATGCCAGGGCTCAGACTGAAGCAGCAGCTGATGTCAGGTAGCTGGGCAGTGACACAGAAGGGACACTTCACAGCTGGACTTAACAGTGTCTTAAAAGTTTTTCTTTTTAATATTTAATGGCTCTTGTAGGTTTGGCATGATTTTTACTTTTCTCTGGATAGAAGTCAAGGAAGGGAAATTTCCAAAGCTTGTCAAATGTCGTCAGCCTAGAACCTGAAGTTAGCAATGAACAAAAACCCAAGTCATGGAGATTTGGCACTTGCTGGAGCTAGCAATGACAAGGTATGATATTTATTAATGACCATCTCTAGTTTTTGGTCTGGGTGAAATAATTATTTTTTTCTTTCATGGCATTTAATATTTCAACATAACGTACTTAACAAGGAGTTGGAAAACGAAACGTTATTTGGCTTCTCAGAATTGTAGCTTTAATATTTTATGCTTGTAGTCTGCTTGAAAAGAGAAAACAACCAGGGAAATTAATTTGGTTTTGGTTTTTTTGTTTGTTTGTATTAAGAAATAGACATGCTTGCATCACCAGCTTCTGCCACTCAGTGTTATTCTTAGACTCGTATTCCCTCTCCCCTTTAGTTGTGCATTTCCAAGCTGAAGAATTCAGGACACAGGAAAACTTGGTCCCATTAACCATCATTATCCACACCTTTTCCAGCTTGGTTTATTTGTCTTTAAACCAAGAGTAATCAGAACTGCATTTCACATTCAACATGTTGGTTTTTCATAGGCTGATGCATTGGTAAGGTTTTGCAAAAAAATTTGCAAAAATTTTGACTTTTCCTGACTCCTAAACTAAAGTGATTCCACACGTGTGTTTCTCCCAGATAAGTTTTCCAGCTTTCCAGGATGGGATATGGGGCATGGTGTTAGAAAAAGGAGCTCCTTAGATGAGAAGCCTCTTCCCCCATGCCAAGGTGGACACTGTCTAGTGGCACACACTTTACCTTAGGCAAGAGCTGACAGAAAGAAGACCAAACCTACACAATGAATTTCTCATGATGGTGGAGTTGTAGTCTAGTGGAAAAAGCATTGCTCTAATGCCCAGGTGCCAAGCCTGGTTTTGTTTATGGAATAACCTTTAGGGAATGATCTCTCTCGGTACCTCAGCTTCCCCCTTAAGAGCATTTACTGCTCTCCTTGTCAAGCATTTGAATGCCAATCGATGACAGAGTCTGTGGGCCTGCCAGGTTGAATTGCAGAGGCATCACAAGCACTTGCCAGGAACTCTTGTCTTTATTCTGTTCTTTCTAACTGTAAGGAAGAGTTCCTTGATAAAACCTGTCTTTGTTTACCAGTGTTACATCTGGGACTGCAGCTGAGAGTTTCTTCTGGATATGAAAAGGGAAAGCTCACAGCTTAGGAAAGCTTTTACAGGAATTGACTGAAGGGGAGTTTTGCACTTACCTCATCTGTGGCCCTCTCAAACACAGAAGCTTGTCCAAGGCTTATTTGTCCAAACAAATCTGCTGTTTTGGAAAACTCCCTGCGCTACTAGGGAAACATGGAGGAGGTTCTTAATACACAAATGTATTAAGAAATCTATTAAGAAATGTATCCACTTTTGAGCATTTGGGAAACCTCTTACTTGTGTGCTGGCATAAGGCTTTCTGATTTACTGTATTTTTTTGCTAAATGTCTTTGCCTATTTCAACTAAATAAATCATTTACCCAATAAATTACTGGAACCATTTGTGGAGCCATGGTCAAAATATTGCTTGAAAAAATGCAGAGTTTTCTGCCATTAGTTCCTTAATAGGCTGAATATTTTCTGAACTTTTTTTCATATAAAATTATCTGGAAGTTCATGCTGAGCAGTGTAATGATGGCTATGAAATATTAAATGGCAAAGATCTGATTCATAGCTCTATTTTTCTTGTCTCTGTTACATTCAGGAGAAAACACCTCAGATTTATTTTCTGGTGTTCACTTTGTAAACCACTCACATTTGTACAAAACAGAGACCACAGTGGCCCTGAATACATTTCTGTAATGTGAAAAGTAATTTGTGCCAAAAATGTTTATTGATACTGACACCATTTAAAGATTAGATTGTTCCGTTGCACTGCAGTTAATTTAAGATTCTCTGGATTTTTTACACAATTTAATCCTTTATGCTTTTTCTGACTTCCTTTACTTTTTTTATCCTTGGAATACTCTGAACAAGTTGCTACCTTTGCAAATAACTCTTTTATGGACAGTTTAGGTACCTACAAAAGCTTCCTGTTGTTTAATACAACCCCAGTGCATAAAATTGTCAAAATTCTGATCCTTGGTTGTTGCATTTACCTTGGAGAGCTTTTTGTTGTTTCAGCCTTAGACTGAAATTCTGTGAGAGACAATGGAAATCCTACATGTCTTTTTGTAGTTGATTATGACATTTGCTTATTCAATACTTGAATATTTTTCATTCTTTTGTAACTAGATTCACTTCTAACCTGATATTTAAAAGCAAGATGTAACCCAGTGCTGCTGAGGGGGAGATGAACCCTTGTTTTGCCCACAGGAACTGTGGGAGTGAGATCCCATCTCTTCCCACTCCTGTTCTTTCCCCTCAGTTCTCTGCTTGCCAGTGCTTTTGCCAGCCCAGTGACTACCTCATTAATCTGCTCTGACTGTGTGACAAATTGTACCTTTTCCTACTGTTAACCTTTTGTCGTGTTATATGACAATTTGATTCATGGAGATGTGTTAACTGAGAATAAATTACCCAACCTGGCCCCAGAGTCATCACCATCATCTTTAGCCAAGTGGAAAATAACCCCCAAACCCTTAGAAGCCCAAAAGTCAATTGCTTCTGTATGCTGTTACTCCTGGCATTTTTAATATGCTTTCAGTTAAATGTCCTAAAACCATTTATTTATAATTACATCCTGGAATCTGCCTGTACTTTGAAATCTGGGTGTTTGCACATACATCCTCTTCTTCAAATTTTATTTTTGGGGACAGCAGGTGGTAACAGCAATACAAGCAGCGGGAAGGTGCTAGCACAAGCCTCTTGCTGTGTAGCACATGATAGCACCCTGTCTAGCTGATGTTATGTAAACCATTGTAAAGGAAGAAGAATGATTTAATATTCTAATTGAAAGAAAGAAATTGCTTATTCAGAGCAAGATGATCTAATTTAGAATAATAAGGGTTATATGAAATTAATCACATCTAACTAAACCATGGTGCAATAGCATCATAGCAAGGTCACCAGTCACAACAGTATTAAAGAATGCTTAAATGATACTGTCATGGTTTGACACTGGCACAATGCCAGTGCCCCATGAAAATATACTTCCCTGGTGTTCGCTGTGAGATGTGACCAGGAAATAAGCAAAGCAGGCCTCTACCTTAGAAAAAAAAAGTTTATTAACTAAACTACAAAAGGAAAAAAAAACCACACACACACACGCACACACACACCTGGAAAATGAACACTCCACAAAAAAAGCATTTCCTCCTCCCCCCACCACATTTCCAATACATCTTCCAATTTTCAAGTCTCCACCCATCACCCTGGAAATACTCAATTCCAGTCCATCAAGAGGAGAGGAGTCCTTCTTGGGGCTATGGTGACCTCTTCCTTGCATGCCCAGCGCTCCCACCACTGGACAGGAACAGAGCTGCTTCAAGGGTTATCCTTTTAAGGGTGTTTTGACCAGTTCCGAAAGAAAAAGCACAGTTTCCTCATCACTCTCGGGACCTCTTGTCCCCCCCATACTTGTCTACCCCCTGGGGCCGGGGGTTCTCAAAAACTGAACCCTCTCAGTTCTGAGCCATCGCCTCCCCCCTGCAAGCAGCCTCT
>NW_005054435.1:750340-759300 GCF_000277835.1 Geospiza fortis | reverse complement strand
GCTGATATCACTTCAAGGCCACAGGCCCGTACCAGCTTTCTCTCTCTCATCTTCTGGGGGGGCTGCCCAAATCTTCTCGGGGCCTCTCTCCCTCTGTCTCTCCTGGGGGGGGGCTGTCCAACACCTCCTGGTGCCCCCCACCACCCTTCCATCCTGAGGGGTCAGGCCTACCTCCGCTGGGCTGCAGGTTTCCCCTCCCCCGCCCAGCTCGAAGCCGGGCAGGGGAGGCCTTGCCTCTTTGCTGGCCGGAAATCAAAGAGGGAGCCCAACGGAGTGCTCTGCTTCTAACCCCTGTGTTCTCAGAGGCGCATCCACCCTCAGTGGCCAAGCCTGGTGTCAATTTAAAATCTGGACACCTATTGGCCTCTGGCCACTCCATTCCCAGAAAACCTGCTTCCTGTAAATCCACGACAGATACCCAGCTTACAGCCAAAGAGCCTCATTAGCTCTCACATGAGCCCCGCATTGCTGGCTCTGGGATTTATCCTTGAATGCCATGTGCATTGTTTGAAATAGAGTGGTGCACAGGGTATTTCATGAACTGATTTTGTTTTAATCCTTTCTGAAATATTGTGATTATCTTTTAATTAGGAAGGTGCTGCCAATCCGACCAAACTTGAGGGTGAGAGAATGTTTGTGGAGGTAATAAAACCCTCTGGAGTTGAGAGGGACAAATTCAGCTGCTGCTCAAATCATGGCAAAGCAGCCAACCCCCACATCGAAAAAGGTAGGAGTAGCCATTTCCTGAGAGCTTCCTAAGTGGTGGTGCCTTTCACTGAGACTTGTACTTGTTAAGCCATCAGATGGTTTTTGAAAATCTCTTCTAGAAGTGGGATTGTTTTAATTACCTTCTCAGAGAAAGTGCAGATGAATCACAGTAGGAAGACTCTTATGTGAAAACAAGTCTGAGAGTGTAATTCTGATTTCATCAAAAAGGATAAGAAATATTTTATCTCCCTGTGGGCCACCTTCTTTTCACTTTATTTACTCTGAAAGCTCTTTTGTGGAAGGAAAGTATGAGGCCAAACAATACTACCAAATTTTGCTAATACTTTTATGTTGACCTTTGCTAGTTATTTCTGTTGTGGTCTGTATTTCCAAGGTTTCTTATTCTATTCATCAGCTGTTTCCCCAAGTAATGTCTCAGCAACACTCTCTTGCATTTGAAATAGTTATTTTCCCTTTATAAAGGCATTGTAACTTGTAAAAGGATTTGGAAAAGATTGCAAATACTAATCTAACATAGAAGAGAAATCATTACATGGAAGTGAATATGGCATCTTGTTTACCTGCTGCTGATGGCATTTGGCCCAACAGGAGTTGTGATTTTCAAGTGTTTATGTAAGACAAGGGCAAACAGGGAGTCAGTCAGTTGCTTTGCTCCAGAGCATGGAATATGCAGCCTTTAAAGCTTGTAAAACATGCATTAACTACTTACCAGTATCTGTTCAGAAAGCAAAAGCCATTCTTGGAGATGTAGCAGCTATAAAGCACGAAATCCACTACCCCAAAGCAAAATATGGATCATTGCCATGAAATTATCGATGCAAGGAGGCCTTAGCCAGGGAATAATGTGCTCTGACTCTATGATTCAGAATCCAATTAACAAATCACTCTTGGTAAACAATCTCCATAACATATTCCACATGCACCAAACTACAGGAGCAGCAAGTAGAGATAAGAATTGTTTCCCAGGAAAAATCCTGGGAGAGAGAATTATGTCTCTCTCTGTTCAGAGAATGCGAATACCACACAAAATTGCCAGCACTGAACTGTCCTGAACTCTCCTGCAGATCTCAAGCTCTTCTGGTGAACTTTTCAGAAGATAATTGGTGAATCGATGTTTTCACTTGGCCAGAAGGTAAGATTCTGCTGTCTTGCTTACAGAAGTTTAATGAGCTCATTTCACCTTTTAAAGTATATTTGCTAACAGGGATTTCTCTTTCAGAAATAATTGAGGGTCATTTATATCACTGAATACCTGACTTATAGAACTGCAGCATTGTATTCTTTAGAAAAGAACCTACCCCAAGGTGTATTTGATATGTGAAAATGAGAGACTGAAATTCTGTCACACAGTTGTTATAGGTGAAAATAGCTGAACTCTCCACTTGACAATGTGAAATTCATGATTAGAAATAGAAACATTTAAAATTGAGGGCATTACAGTATGATAATCTTCATATCACAGTATTTTAATAATAATACACCAAATCATAATGGTAACTTAAATTTAAAATTCTAATAGCAGTTCTCATAAGTGCAGCTTCTCTTTTTAATCCCTCTAGCACCATATTTTGCATGTCCCTGTGGAGGCTTAGAGCCAAAGACTCCCTCAATTTTAAGCTGACATCTAGAACTGAATCAGTTTGTTTATGCTAAGTAGGTCTCTACCTGAGAAGCAGAAGATCCAGGTCACTGCAGTACAGCTATTTAACACCATATTTTGCAAATGACAAAGCTTGGTGCTAGCATCAATAGAAAGGACGAAAATGAGCATTGGACTAGCAGAAAATGAAATTACTGTTATATTTTATTTCTTGAATGAAAATTTGGAAATGACTGAGTCTGCTCTTAGATAGAGAATTAATTCCAGTGCAAGATAAATAGAATGGCAACAGCTAAAAGCTGTGCCAGGTAATTGGCATTTTACAGTTAGGTAAGGCTTTGTGCGACAGTCAACCAGTCTTAAATTTGCTACACAAATGGTTATCTAAAGTGACAGAACAAGCAAGGGGTATTCAGACTTCCTAATATATTTGGGGCTGAAAGATTTTAGATGAAAGGAGTGGCTCTTGCAAACCTTTCGCTGTAAGTGCAAATAAGATTTATAGGAGGATTAGAGCTGATTTTTGGGCTCAAGTCATCTGGAAATCATCGAAAGAAATTAAAATGACATGAGGGCTACAAGGAGTGAGCATATTTACAACATGGTGCTGTTGCCATTGTCTCTTGATGGTCTGAGAGCAACAGAAATAGATTTGTGGCTGGCCAGGGAGAACACTGCTTGCGGTGGGACTTGTGATTATTCCTAACAAAAGCGACTGGGCCAGATGTAGACTTGGTATTAAATCAGAAGATGAGGAAATTTAATTTCATATCTAGGCAAACTGTGGCAGTTGATAACTGGTGGCAAAAAATAGCTGGTTTTCTGTGTGGGTGGATAAAAGAGAATACCAATTGGAATTGTCTATGGAAATGAAAAAATTTAGTGAGTTGAGGATGGATGAACAGCACAAGGAAGGAACTTAAAAACCCAATCAATATACAACTTAGTATTTTGGCATGTATATCAAATGCTACTTGCACATGACTAATTAGTTCTTTAAAATTAAACTCACTCTTCAAAAAACCCCCAAACCCTCACAAATTAAATATTTTATATAACATATGTCATTTTTTTACAGTTATAAAAATATTGACCATTTTCTTGTTTTGCTTCATCTGCATGAGGAAAGGGAATAGGGGAGAAAAGGAAGGAAGGAAAAAATCAAAAAAGCAACTATATGAAATTGCTTCCTTTGAGCATTGTGCTTGCTGCAGCTTATTTTTGATTCCACAAGTTCACTAAACATTGTTGGGATGACAAATAGCAGGAATCAAAGTGTCTAAAAGAATAAATCCTAGTCCAGCACAGACTCTGTTTAAAAAAGTATTCTTTGCAGTAGGAAGAAAACCCAAGGAACAAGCCTAAGAGAAGGTTGTCAGTAGGTGGGGTCAAAGTAAATGGAGGTGTCACATGCACCAGGAACTATGAGAAATGTGCTCCTTTTGAGGGAAGGGAACCGTTTCTCAAGGTGATTTAAAAAGTCTCTTGCTCAATGAACCAACGTCCATGCCAGCTATACAATTTGGGATAGAAACTGTAAATCAAATAACGTCAGAACAGCCTGAGCAACAAAGTCTTGGTTTGGGTGAGTAAGAGCCTGCACTGGACTGAGTGGCTACTTTTTCTCTAAGGCATCAAGCGAGTCTCTGTGTTAATTCTTCACAGGTGTCACAGTGGCAGGCTCCCACAGGGAATTGTTAGAGTCCCTGCAGCCTGGTGAAGCTGGACTTCCCAGGCTTAAACAAAGACCAGTTCATGCATGCAGTTCTTTGGTGTTTAATTGTTGTATCAAGTATGACCAGCAAGCTCTATGGGGCTGTAAGGTTTGTGTCCTCCACCCTGCCATGCACACACTGTGCCTTAATATCACTGATAGAAGGGGCTGGGTAATAAAGCTCAGTGGGGATCCCTAAATCTAGAGGTGCAGACACGAGGCTTCACAAAAAGAAAGATTAGCAGCCAGCAGTGTTTATCAGCACAGCCACACAGTGGGAGACAAAACATTAGGAGTTATGCTGATGTGCTAAAGTTAACAAAATTTATTTTCTGTTCAGCCACTCCAACATACTTTGCAACCGTGTGCTACTCTGCTTTAGGGATTGATGCTTCTCTTCATAAATAATGCTTTGTGGAAGCTGCCTGTCTCCACAAGTGATGGAAAGTAAACCATACATGAAGATGAGATAATAGCCAAAATTAAGAGCAACTTTGAGCTGTATCCTTAGATACCAAGTAAGATTCTAGCCCAATTAGTGTTGAGTTTTCTCTTTTCCAAGATAATTTACAGTTTGGTTAAGTGTATAAAAGCATATAAATCTAAAGTTGAAGTTTTAGCCTCAGTGCTCTCTCCAAACATGTATGCTCAACAACAGCAAAAGCTTTATCTAAATTTGTGTTGCAGAGGCTGCTTTGACAATTTTAAGAGCCATTGTATTTCTGACTTAATCCAAAATTATCTAATGATGATGGTAAGGTGTTCCATTGCTTTAGGGACTCATCCTAGAAGCTGTGGTACTGATCTGGATTAGAGGGGAGTTCATCCCCAAGGTATCTACCAAAGGATCCAAGGCCAGGAAGGTTTACTAATCATTAGTTGCAGTGGCTGTTTAGAAGCTGGTTCCATGGATCTGAATTGTCTCTTCCAAAGTATTTTGATGTGTCAAGAGAAGGAAAGAGGAGGAGAAAAGGGGTTCTTTTTTAGTTCTACCATCTCTTTTGCCTGAACTAGACAGCATGAGTAGAGATTTGAAAGGGGAGAAAATGTGTTTTAAAATTTCTGGTTTAGGATTATGCAGTAATGCAGTGCTTTGTCAGAGTTCCAAATGTCTGCTCTTCACAGTTTCTACAAACTTCGTGCTCAGTTGTCAAAACTTATGCAAAACTGTGAAGGCACATTCTTTGTTGTCACCCTTTTTTCACAGCTGCCAGACATGGATCTCTCTGCGTGCTAGTGGAAGGGAAACAGAGTGAAAAGTACAGCTTCTTTCCTCTCTGTAAGAGAAAAGGTTCCTCACTGACAGGATTTTTCAGTCTGCAGAAAATCCAGAGTGTCTTTGGAATGAGAAGGAAGTGTCATGCAGATAAATCATGTAGGCAAAAAACAAATTAGCACACGGTGGCACAAAGCAGGGAGTGGTTCTGACAGAAGTGCAATCTGGTACAACACACATTTCACACCTTTCTGTGCTTATCAGCCTGTCAGTTTGTGACCAAAGAGTATACAACCCTTCTGAAGCCAAAGGAGAATTATCCAAGATTTCATCTGTGTTAAAATTGCAAATTTTTCCACTGGGATTCTAGACACAGAAGTAAAATATTTCTAGTCAGTTAATTAGTAGGAGGCTTAATTTTTTTTTCAGTTAAGAATAATGAGAAATGCATTGTTTCCATATAATCAATTATTTACTAGAAGATTTTGGGCTTTTTCAAACCCTGTTTTATATTTATAAATGCATCAGTTTAATAAAATAATTGTCAAAGGAACAGAACAGTGCTTGTAATTTATTATTATCATGTACAGGCTACTAAAAATTTAGAGCAGAGATTAATTTGTTATTGCAGAGATTATATAAGGGCATGACCCATGTCCTGTTGATACAAATATCAGCACTCCATAGACTTCAGTGGTACCAGAAGTGCATTTGGAGGTCACTGATAAGAATTTGGAAATATCATCGTTAAAATCTGAAAGCAGTCATGCAGGACAAATTGAGGTATGTGTGTATATACATATTTTGGTGAGCAAGGAAGCAGGGAAGTTGCTCAAATCTTTGACTTAGGAGCATCAGTTAGGGAAAAAGAACCCCTTTTGTTTGACAAAGCAGTTTTATACTTTTTTGGTTAAGAAGACTTACACAGCCTCTCTTTCCAGTTCTGGACAAAACATTTTTATATGGCTGGTGATTTCACCATGTGGGGAGAGTCAGGGCAGCCCCACATGGCTCTGCTTTGTGGCTGCAACAAAAGCTGGAGCAGTGGGTGCAGGATAGGGCAGAACATGAGGTGCTGCCCTGAAGAGTAAACGCTTTTCACAACCTGCCAATTATTTGTAGCCCAGGGAAGCAGAGAAGTCATTTCAGTAATTTCAACAGGTTTGAGATGAGGTCACCTTTTGTAACTCAACCCTTTTAACTCCAAATACAACTTAATTCAAGTCAAGGAGCGGGGAGATACAGTTACCAGTGATTTGCCCTACAACCTGTGTGATGTCTCTGCTCTTATTGTTTCAGCTAAGAGGATGGATTGATAATACTGAAAGAAAATGAAAGTTTCTGTAAATCCTACTTTTATCTTCTCCATATAGGTAAGTACTAACAAGAAAAGTTATCTGTAAAATGATCTGCGTTGTGCCTTTCTTTGCCTGCAAAAAATCCAGCTAAACCTGCACTAGATGCAATGGCACCCTTCCATTGCCTACAGCTTCAAAATTTGTTTATATTCTGTGGCATAACCGTTCAGATGTTGTTCATTTTGAATGCTGTTTGATTACTTGTAATGAGCAATCATAGTAATAACCAAGGATATATGAAAAAACTAATGTCCATGCTAACCATAAACTCAGGCTATATCTGCAGTATTTATTCCCATTTATTTGTTCCTGACACGCTTGGATGCTTTTTACAATGAACAGCGCAACACTGCAGTCCAGGATGACAGACTGGCCTCCAGGTTTGGCCCTTTTCTATGACAGGAATGAAATCTGCTGGAACACATCTGGTTTGTGTTAATAGAAGAGCTCCTAAATGAGGGTTCTGTTACCAGCACAAAGTGGAGGGGGAAGAGGGAAAAGAAAGAGAGGTACAGGGAAGGATGTGTGAACAGAGGACATGAAGATGGCTTCAGGCTGTACCTGGTGTAGTTAATGGATAGTTCAAGGGAAAGTGCTGGGAAAATTCATTTCAAAGCAAGACCATCTGTGTGATACAGAGCATAAGCTCAGCAGGATCATGATGGGAATAAAAGACCAAGTTTTCCAGCCAAGAAGGCAAGCCTGAGGAAATGTGAAAGAGGCTGTCAGTATCTAAGTCAGTCTAATGAGCACTTGCTTTCCAGAACAAGGCTTAGAAAGCCTGTCAGAGGGACCCTGATGGCATTGGTCTCAAGAGGAAAACGCACAGCAATGCTGCACCCAAGAAAAGTGACATCTCCTCTCACCATGGGATAGTAATGACAGTCTTTGCCATGGACCTACACCTTAAGAGAGAGAGGGTTGTCAGCATGTGGAGGACTGAAGCAGCACAGGTTAGTGCAGGCATTGGAACTTCTCTCCACTGATTTCCACTTAACAGAATTTCTTTTTTTTCAACGATACCTTTGGTGTTGTTGAGCATATTTATTTTGCTGAAAATGAATTGGTGGTGAAATCAATCTTCTCCAATTTTCCTTGGCAACCCAGAAACTCTATAAAAACAGCTTTTGCTAGACTTTTCTTCATTCTTTTCTAGAGGTTCACTTGTACAGGTAAAATTATGTACCCAGGCCATGGAGCATCCGTTTAATACAAAATGTAATTTTGCAGCATTCTCCTTGGTGATGTGGTTTCCCTATGAAACATCTATTTCTGTGAGGGTGGGAAGTGTTGCTAGACAGGCGCTCATATTGTTATTGCCTTCTCTGGGTACTTTTTGGTAATTTCTTATGTGACTGATTAAAGCAAATTGTTGCTATTCAGTGTACTGTCTTACAAAGGAGATATTACCTGTGATAGTGAGAAAGCTGTACTAGGCAATTTAAATTAGGCTGGAAGAGAAATCAAAGCATATTTTCAACTTGGTCCCTCTGTTAGACATTAACTATTATTATTATTCATATTTAAACTGCAGAGGCTTTTATTTATTTATTTTTTGCAGTCACTTAGCTGAGTGCACCTTACTAGCCTTTATGACCTTACCTGCATTGCCTTGCCAGCCAGGTTGTACGGGATGGAATCTGGTCACATCTCCCCTGACGAGAGTGGTTGTACTGCTGGGAAAGGGGTCTTCAGGAGCCTCCTGTCCTCTCAGTGAAGTGTAGAGAACCACTTTTCTTTTTGAGCTTTGGGGAGTCGTTTCAGTTTTTTGGGAGTGGCGTCGGCACAAAGGGGGCTGGCAGGGCAGATAAAATCCCTACACTGCCTTGTTTGGGATGGGCATGAATCAGCACCAGCCTGACCTGCTGTGGGTGGCATGAGCCTCCCCTCACGCAGGAGGCCGCGTTCCCCACAGCATCATCTCTTTCCTTTCCCGCTCAGCCTGATCCGAATGTGAGGAGAGGCTGGTTTGGGAGTTTCAGCACCCACCTTGAGCATTGTGAGCCTGGGCTGGGGAGACACCAGCGAGTGGGATGCAATGCTGTGAGGGGCAGCTCTGAGGGGGTCCCAGTGCAGTGGGAGGTTGGGGGACGCAGCGCGGTGAGGGGCAGGTGTGTGAGGGTCTGTGAGGGGGGCAGCTCTGAGGAGAGCTCCCAGCGCTGTGAGGGGAGGTTGTGAAGGAATCCCAGCGCTGTGAGGGCTCGTGAGAGAGCGGCGCTGCTGTGAGAGGAGGGTCCCAGCGCTGTGAGGGCTTGTGAGAGAGCGGCGCTGCTGTGAGGGGGGCTCCCAGCGCTGTGAGGGCTTGTGAGAGAGCGGCGCTGCTGTGAGGGGAGGGTCCCAGCG
>NW_005054435.1:719339-750164 GCF_000277835.1 Geospiza fortis | reverse complement strand
GCTCCCGGTCGACTCCCGGCCCTGCGCGCTCCCTTCTCCGCCACCACAGGGGCAGTGGTCCGGCCATGGCGGAGCGCGGGCGGTGGCGTTGAGGCGGCGGAGGGTGGGGTGTCGAACCCAGAGCGGGCGTCATGCGGTCGCTGAACATCACCCCGGAGCAGTTCGCGCAGCTCCTGCGGGACAACAATGTGACGCGGGAGCAGTTCATTTCTCTCTACGGGCTGCAGCCGCTGGTGTATATCCCGGAGCTGCCGGGGCGCACCAAGATAGCCTTCGTCCTCATCTGCGTTCTCATCTTCGCCCTGGCGCTCTTCGGTAACTGCCTGGTGCTCTACGTGGTGACCCGCAGCAAAGCCATGAGGACCGTCACCAACATCTTCATCTGCTCCCTGGCGCTCAGTGACCTTTTCATCGCCTTCTTCTGCGTGCCCTTCACCATGCTGCAGAACATCTCCTCCAACTGGCTCGGCGGTGGGTGCCGGGGCCGGGCCGGGCGGTCCCGGGCCGGGCGGCGGGGAGGGGGCAGCGCCGCCGCCGAGACCGGCGTTCCCCCGTCTCTGAGGGGGGGACCCTTCCTTGCTGCCCTCAGTGAGGAGTGAGGCACCCTTCCCCTTCCCGCTCCCTGTGAGGGGTGCCCGCTCCATCCCTCCCTCAGGTTATGTTCAAATAACCCAGTGCGCTTTCCTCCTTGTATTCCTTCAAAGTTGCGGTGTGCGGGTGGGAAGCGGTTCGTTGTGTGGAACCTTGCCGTACTACTTTCTATTTTTTTTTTCCTTTTCTTGCTAAGTAATGAAATCTGTCTGGCAAGTGAGGTATCAATCTTTGTGTAGCTTAAGTTCCTCTGACAGCTGTCAGCTCGGAGACAGTCCTCCTTAACATTTTGTGAGGAAAAAGAATGACCTTGAAGGAACAGGTGACTGGGAGAACCTGTAGAATTTATGCAGAAATAATGCATCCTTTAATTTTTTTTAAATTCTTTTTATTCTTGGGAGCTGTGTTGTATTCCTGTTGATGTGAAGAACCTTTTGGCAAAGCTTCCCTGTTGCCTGGAAAGAGGAATTTGTTTTCCTTTTCTCTGCATCCCAGTTCCAAAGTAGCAAAGAGCAAGCAGAGAAAGGTGCAGTAGAATTGTAAATTATATTTGTTTTCCTGGTTTTCTTTAAACAGTGTTTGACAATTATAAGTGAAAAAATAAAAAGGGTGGTTTTGCAGCAAGTAGCAGACATCTTGTACAACCACAAATTGAAATATTTTTCAGAATATTTCAGAATGATCAGGAAAGATGTTGATAAAGTGACACATTGATGTTTCAATTTCCAAGGCTTACTGTGTTTCTGTTGTTTGGAGACAACAGTGAAGGTTGTCAGAACATGGAGATTTAATTCCAGAACTTCCCACAGACTGGAATGCTGGGTGGGAATTGACAGGTCAGAGGAGACTTGGAGCACATGTGAGAAATGGGCTTTATTACAGAAACTTCAATGAGAAGTGATGAATGCAAAGCTCCTGGGACAACTGATACTAAGGACAACTGTGCTATTTTCTTATGAGCTGTTTTGGGGAAGATAAGCTTTGTGATTTTTCTCTCTCCTAAGGAAGGCTCTGATCTGTCAGCTTGACCAAATATCTGATGAGAATCAACTGAAGCCTCTGTTTGGGGTGAATTACAGGAGATAGAGCATGGGCAGGTGGAACATTATGGGGAAAATATGTATGTCTTTATTTACACTGTGTTACTGAGGGTGCCTGACAAAAATCTACAAGTAGTGAATGTAAAAGCTCTGGCATAGTTACAACAAATCTCTTCAGATATTCAGTATTTGGGCAGCTAAAGTACACTGTTCTCTGGGGATTACTGTATTTTTGCCTGCCCTCTTTGCTGTTCTAGAGCGTTTTCAGTAGAACTGAGTCCATAGGTCTTTTGATCTGGTGAAATTACCTTGAATTGACACAGTGTTGGGAGGACATAATAAGTAATACCGTGGATGGGTGTTAACCCTTTACTCTGGGGGATGGGTGGTGTGAAGTACAATTAGGGAAAACAAATACATGCACTGATGGTATCCCAAGGGTATCTGGTTCCTGATGGTGACATGGTGAGGCATGAGTGGTGATTCAGGTTGTACTGCAAATCAGAGCCTGCCAGTCCTGGAGGAGTCTTTTCCTTGCTGGCTTAACTGGTTTAATATGCCTTTTGCCTTTCATTTTGGAGTCTGAAAAAATCTTGTTCTCATCCACTGTAAGGCAACATCACTGAGTAGTGCAAGATCCAACTCTGTTATGAAAAAAGTGATTTCTCCTTGGTGGACAAAGTGGTGCATCCTGAGACACTTGATGCTAGAAATTGATCTGGGATTCTGAACCTTTAGTCACTTTCTGTCTTGATTTACTTGAATCACTAAAACAAGTGTCTGTACTAGGTGATGGGAACCGAGATGTGTATGTTTTGTACTTGTGTTTAGTTTAGAGCTGGTGCTTTATTTCCACGCTTGTATATGTGTGTTTGTGTTTGTTCCCCTGCCGAAACCCACAGAAGAATGGGAGAGGGGAGGAGAGGACTGCAAACACTGTAATGTAAACAAAACATCAGCCTCAGTTTCAGAGTAGCTGTAGCTGTGACTTTTTCCATAGTATTTTCACTTACACACCGTTAACTTCACCTGCAGTTAAAAATTTCAGTGTGCCTCACTTTGCCTGATGATCAAGCAGCATTAACACAGACCCTTTAAGTCTTTATGGGTAACAACTGGAAGCAGCACCATATTGACTAAGAATAGATTTGAACTGGTCCTGCTTTTGATTCTCTGATGTCTCTAGAATCTGTGTATCTGTGTGAGTGTGATAGTGACAGTATATGATTTAATTTCCCAATTTAAACTTCCCAGCTGAAATGGCTGTAATTTGATGGGGAGCTTTGAATGAAAATCCAGCATACTCATCTCTCTAATTCAGAAGAAAATGAAGATTGTGGCTTTGTCATAAATGATCTCTGGGGTTTTATGTATTGATAAGAAGCATGAAATGGGAGCTCAAGTGGGAGTAAGTGGATGCATACAGCAGTAGTGTGTCTTGGTGCAAGCTGAAGCAGTTGAGGCCTTGCTCTCATATAGTCATAGGTGGGAGGCAGCAGTAGTGGTCCTGTTGTACTGATGACAGCACTGGTAGAGATAAATTTGGGCTTTTGTCTCTGGGTCAAATATTACAAGAGTTGCTTTGTTTCCTGGCACTGCTTGATTGGCTGAGTGTTGTCTTTACAGAGCTGCCTGGGCCGACGGGAGAATTAATTTAATGTTGTCGAATATAACAGTCCTGGCCAAAGATAAGGGCACAACTTGAGCTTAGAATACAGCCAGCACCGTCCTACATTCTTGTGAATTTTGCATGCTGTCAGCTGGGATGTGTATTCTCAGGACAGGGGTCAGAGGGTGACTTTGCCTGTCACTTTGAGAGCAGTGGGTAATCTGAGACGCTCCTAATACTGAGTTGCCCTCGTGGATCTTGTCTGTCCTCCAGCTGCCCCTCAGGAGAGGGGTGGGTGCCTCTTGATGTGACAGCTTCATCTTCTCCAAAGGCTTGGTGAAAAACTGGCACCTTGTACTCAGCTGAGTCTTGAAGGTGTTTTCTCTTACTTACCAATTATCATGTGTCCAGCAGGGTGTTACCTTAAAACTTCCCTTATGTGTGAGAACACATAAACATTCCTTGCTGAGGGGTGAGAACTAAATCTTGCCTCTGTACCAAGAACTGATGTAAAACAACGAATTGCCCAGGTATGCAGCCCTTAGGGCTGTCATCTGTGTGATGATGACTGCCCCAAGTTACAAAATGTGAGAGAAATCAGCTTGCTTGCTTCAAGTGAGGTGGAGAGAGCTCATGACAAGCTGTGACAGAAATTCTAGTGCAAGGGCAAGATCAACAGCCTTTTACCAGAGGAAGGAGCAGTTTAACATTTATCAGAGAATGCTTTCAAGCTTTTACTTTTGTAACCCTGATAAAAGAAGTGGTATTTGAAATGACTAAATCACAGTTCCAGCCGCAGTGTCCGATAATGAAGGCATAAAACGCTTATGAGAGAGTCATTTATATTCGCAGTCTCTGAATGTGTTGTTGTTGGGAAAACTATTCACTGCTTGAGTAATCAATGCAGTTTTTAGCAAGCAGTGCATAAGGAATACTTTTAGCCTCTTGAAAAAGAGAACCAATTAGTTATTTTCATTCCCAATATGATTTTCTGCTGCAAATGATTTTCTTTCCCAGTTTATGGTGGTCAGTATTAGATGCTGCAGTGCTGTCTTGACTAGCAGTCCCTTGGAAGTGTTCTCTGAAAGCCTAACAGTGTGGGAATTTAAACATTTTGATACATACTTATGGTATTAATTAAAGTGTTATCATTATTTAAATTATTCAGAAGAGTCAACACTTTTCTGTACTGCCACCAGTGCAGAAATTAAGGCAGTTCCGGTGATTTTGAGGCGATCTCAGCACTTCAGCCTTTAACCCAGCATTGGGAAAACTTATGGAGTGAGATTTCAGTAACCTTGACTGAACCTCACTGAAGTGGACTTTTATTCTTTGTATTTATCTGTTAGTCATATAATCTCCAAACCATGTTCCAAACAGCCACCAGCTGTTTTTTTTTACCAGCTGGATTTTAACCATGATTTAAGCTAGTAAAAACTTCTTTTACTCTGTGTTAAGTCTGAACACAAATGTGAAAATTCACTTGAAATGGTTTTAATGTATGTGTTTGACACAGCTGGGTTTTTGCCCATCTCAGTCTTATTTTAATTTCACTATGTTTACTACGATGTAGTAGCATAATTAATTTCTTTTTCTCAAAAGTTACCATGTCTTCCATATAATAGAATTTGGCACTTTTTTCTCAGTTTTTTCCCTAAGAGACTTTGAACTAACAGACACTTGAGAATGGGGCTGTATCAATTTCTTCTTGCTGCAGATGAAGCCTGTTCTACACAAATGGATTAAATATTAGGTGAAATGTGCATGCGCTGTGCTGAAATAATTACCTTATTTCACAGTAAATTTCATTTTCCATCTGTAAAGGCCTGTTCATGTTTGTAATTTGAAAACATAAGTTACATAATTGGAAGTATTGAAAGATCTGGAGAAAGTCTCTAGTAATTATCTAAGCAGTTGGGAATGGCTGCTATAGATTTATAAATAAAACTGTGGGTTTAAAAATGAAGGAGAGACTTGATGTGAAGAATAGTCACTATTTTGCCAAGTACAAGGACTCGGAATTAAATCCCATTCAAACATAGTAAGGAGGGTGGATGGATCTCAGGTGTGTTGATGTCAGAATTCCATTGAATTCTGACAGGTGGCCCTGACATCCTAAACAGCTTTTCTTTCTCTTTTCCCCCTAAGCAAATCTGGTTTAAATACTTCTGTGAAGGAGGGGCGACTTCCTTGCTCACCAGTCTTTTAACCTTGATGGAGGTTTGAATTTCAAGGCACTTGAAGATCTCATGATTTCAGATAATGGGAAGCATTTGTGTAGTGAGTAACAATTCAGGGCAAGCACCAGAGCTCTGAAGGGATATTTTATTGTTAATAACAGTGACACCCAGAGACCCTGTGCATGGTGGCATCAGAAGCTTCAGGGAAGCTGAAGTCGTGTTCTGTTTTTACTTTTGATACATAGATGCTTTTTGACTAGCTTTTACCTATTATTCATTTGAAAATATCATGGTGTTTCTTGTTTATAAAACAACTTTGTGGCTGTTTTGTTGTGGCCTCCAAGTCCCCAAAGTGTGTGCTGTGTGCCTCAGAGCAGGTGTTTCTATTCCAGCCAGCTGTGTCTAATGGAAAATATCCTTTTGCTTCCCATTTCTGGAAGTGCTCATGTCATTTGTCCAGCTCAGTAGGCTCAACCTGCAGGCATTATGTAGACTTTTGCTTTTAACTACTTTTGTATAGTTTAAGTGCTTACTTTTTGTGGTTTTGTCTTCAGAAAGATGAATTAGGGTTTTTTTTTGCAGCCTTTTCTCCTGGGAGAGTTCAGCTCAAGGCATAGTGAGTGATAGTCTGTGCTCTTTGACAGTGTGGTTGCTGGGAAGAAAATGAGAAGACATCTGTAAAAAAAAAAATGGGCATCTGGGAATTTGAGAGTTCTCTCCCAATTTGAGGTGTTCCCTTTGTTCTTTAGTAGTTGGGCACCAGCTGGAAATTCCACCAGACCCACCAGACTGATGGTGAAAGTTTGTCTCATTTTGTTCCTTGAGTAACAGTGATACAACTTGACTTCCTAAGAATACCCTGGGATGCTGGGACTTCAGTGGAGGAGTAGTGCATTACAGGGCAATCCCTGTAAGGCAGGTATAGTTCAAGTGGATTTGAGTCTGGCCTTTTTCAAACTGTAAGAAATAGCCTATGGTGAAAGTTTGGGGGTTTTTTTTCAGTTTTGTTTTGTGTTTGTTTGCTTGTTTTCAGTTTTCCCCCAGCTTCAGCACTCAGACTTGAACTTATTTCCTTAGTGAAGCAGGAAGTTAAACATTTCATTAACAAATTTGGCTCTTCTGTTTGTTATTTGTAGCAGGAGTCTCTTCTAACTTAGCAAAGCAAAAATGTAAAACCAACTCTTTGGTCACTTTCACCATTTGCCGTGTGCAGAGCAGGTAGGATTTGATCTTGCTTTTGGTTTTATCTCACAACAGAAGTTTAAGCCCACTAGGTGAAGGATGTGAATTTGACAAAGTGGGTCTGGTGCTGTGTGTGCAGCACATTCTCTACTGGGTGTAGTGAGAAACTGATGAGATGCTGAGTTGGTAAAATATTGGCTCTGTTTCATGAGGCATTTCCTTAGGCATTACTGATGCCAAGGAAGGAGCAGGGGGAATTTTATTTTGTTTTATAAATTGCGGTTGATACAAGATGTGAGGATGTCTTGTCTTGCTCTTCCTGATGCCCTGGAAAAATACATATTGGGTGAAAACTAAGATTTCATTCAAGGAACTTGAAAATGGGCTGCATGTGTTTTTGTTCTGATATAAGCCAGATCTATGTTGCACATCCATCGTGTTGCTGGTGTTGAATATGTGCTTGAAGGGTGCTTGATTTCTACCCATTACTGTTTGTCCTCTCCTTCCCTTTGTGGAGCCACAGAAAAAGGGATTTTTGGGCAAGTAGAATTGGCAAGACCAGCAGCAAACCAGTTCCTTCTTGTAAGCTGGAGTGGCTTTTAGCCTGGCCCATCAAGCAGAAGTTTCCTTGTTCCCTTCATGGAAGATAGGATTACGTTTTCAGAGTTTTCTGTTTGTTTTCTGTTTTCTGTGCTGTTACTGCTTAAGGTGTCTGTAGCATCTTAAATCTTGACTGAAAATTGGATCAGATACTTCTTAGGCTGTTTTGGGTTTATGGATTGTATCTGAGTAAGGTATAAATAATGGTCTGGTAAGGACAATAACCCTGACAGTTGCTGAAATGAATAGCTAATACTGAACTGTAAGACTGTAAGGAAACTATGGAAATACAGACAGAGAAAATTATCTCAGGGTCAAAAAATGGGTAGAAGAGAAGTAGATTGGGAAGGGCATTAAGGTAAGATTTTTTACAGAATTATTTATATGACTTTCTAAGATGGTTAGGACTTGAGAATGGGTAATGGAGAATGACTAATACGTTAAAAATTGAGTATGGACTTTGGAAAGCTGTGTCAGCAATAAAAGTTGAAGTTGCATAAACACAATAGGAACCTGTACACCTTAGAAAATGCAGGCAGGAAATTGCATTTGTTTTGGAAAGTGGCACTAACATAAACTGGTAATCAGCAGAGAGGGAGACTTGGAGAACAGAAGGATGATGAAGAGTTAAAATTTTTCCTCTTATGCCTCCTCCTCTATAAATCTCACTTGACAGGATAATGCATTAAATGGTGAAGTGTACAGATAGTGATATGTAAATGAGCTTAAGGAATGTGTTTGCAGCAGCAGAAAAGGTAAACCTTTAAACAGGTTACACTCAGACCTTCATAAACTGGAGAGTAAGCTGCCAAAATGAAAAAACAATAAATGGCTCTGTAACTTGAGGTGTTTGAAAACAGATGATGGAAGACTTGGTCAAAAGTGAAGGGTAAGTGTCATTCTGGTGACACTTACAAGTGAATATGTCCTTAGAAATCTTGGCTTTGCAGATGTACAATAAAGAATGGCTATGGAGAGCTGCATTTGACAAATGGCTTAAATAGGTGACTCAGCAGTTTAGATGTTACAATAAATCTGAAAATCTTGGTCTGTTGTTTTAGTAATGGAGTCTAGTGTTAAGAGCTGTTGTATGCCTTACTTTCTTATTATTGCAGGTGCCTTCGCTTGCAAGATGGTTCCATTTGTCCAGTCCACTGCTATTGTAACTGAGATTCTTACCATGACCTGCATTGCTGTGGAAAGACACCAGGGAATTGTGCATCCACTAAAAATGAAGTGGCAGTACACCAATAAAAGAGCTTTCACCATGCTTGGTAAGATTTTAAGCATCTCCAGTATTTGTGTGTGAGAAATGATCTTCAGTGTGGATCCACAGAAGGCAGTGATATGACCAGTGATTCAGAGGCAGAGTTAATTGACCTTTATAAAAGAGCTCAAGGATAGTGCCTACAAGTGAAGTATTCACTAGCCAAAACTCTCACAAGGGACTTAGCATCTGAAGTCAAAAATGTACTTAACAAAGATAAACCTTTAGCAGCCATTTATTTTTTTTTCAAGAAAAGTTCAAAATGTGCAAGCACTGATTAAGAAGTGTCACAGGGAAATGACCCTTCCATTGTTACACAAAGAGGTTTATTTAATGCTCCTTATGCAGATTTAGTGCTTTTCCCTTTGGAATATCAATACATGGAGGTAGTTTGAGAGACAGAAAGCTGATGTCAAAAGAGCATGCTGTTATTGATGTGAGTGTTGACTGATGAATACCTCATAGAAAACTTTATTATTTGCTACAGTTTTCTGCTTTGCCTGACTTTTCAAAGTTGTTGAACTGTTCATAGCAAATCCTGCTTGTTGGACAAAGTATGAAAAAATGTATTTGTTTACAGGCATAGTGTGGCTGCTGGCTCTCATTGTTGGGTCGCCCATGTGGTACGTGCAGCGGCTTGAGGTAGGTTAGGTCGAATGGGGGTTTGCTTATTAAACTGAGTCCTTGCTGCATCTTCCTGTACCTTTAGGTGAAATTGAATCAACTCCTGTGAAATTAGAGGGGGATAAGGAAGGGAGGTGGAGCTTTGGTTCTGTGTGCCAGCCTGGGAAAGGCTAAGGATTAGAGCTTGCGTGTGCTAGTATGGGTCTAGTCATGCCTACTCTCCCTAATTGCATCAAAGAAGAGTTAATTACATCTGTGACTTCCACTGGGGATTTCTTTTGCACTGGCACACAGGAATAGAGGGCTTAGATTGTTGTTTCAGGATGACACAATGCTCCCCAACATCTGGAAGAACTGTGCTTAGTTGAGAATTAATTAGCTGCTCCTTATAGTTGATGAGTTACCACACACGTTTGGAGGTCAGGCAGGAGGCTTGGCAGAATCTGCTCCTTGTCAATCTGAATGTTGATAATTTTCTTGTTTTTAAAGTAGCTAACATGCAAGGTTTCTATACATCCATCTTTACTTGGAAAATGTGTAGCCAAGGTCTCCTTTGAAGTACAAATCAGAGCATCTCCCTGCCTCTTTTTGTCAATTTGGATTGAACCCAATATTTGATTGGAAAAGTGCTTGAAAGACTTTTGTCACTCTGAAAAATCGGTTGAATTTTGGTTGTTCCATTAAGAGCAAGGAATATCTGAATGTGCTTGGGTTTTGCACTTGGGATCAACACCTTAAGTGACTCATCTTTTTTGCATTTGTTACAGGTTAAATACGACTTTCTATATGAAAAAGTGCATGTTTGTTGCTTGGAAGAATGGGCCAGTCCCATTTATCAGAAGATCTATACGACCTTTATTCTTGTTATACTCTTTCTTCTTCCACTGATGCTGATGCTCTTTTTGTACACTAAAATTGGCTATGAACTCTGGATTAAGAAACGAGTGGGAGACGCTTCAGTTCTTCAAACCATTCATGGGAGCGAAATGTCTAAAATATCAAGGTTTGTAAGCAAAATGCACTTGGAACTTTGACTTCTAGAAAGCTTTATTCCTGACTTTTTTATTCCTTCTGAATAGCTGAAAATGCCTCGCAAGACATGCTAATGTCATGCTGCAAAGTGCTCTGCTGTCCCAAAAAAGAGGAATCAAGTGCTAGACTTATATGATGCATTTTTTTCTTTCCAAGGGGATTGTGTACTTCTGAGCTTTCCTTGAGGGTTTTATTTGAATCTGCAGCTATCAGAACACAGTCACAGATGTAACTTGAAGAGAGATATGTAACTGCCAGCCAGTTCCCAGTGATTCAGTGTGGAATTCTTGGTGCAATTTCAGGAAGAAGAAGCGAGCAATTGTTATGATGGTGACAGTGGTGTTTCTCTTTGCAGTCTGTTGGGCCCCTTTCCATGTGATTCACATGATGATGGAGTACGGTGAGTACCTGCCCTATCTCATGGAATAAAGTCTGGGGTTTTGGGGTTTTTTTTTAGTAATGGGATTTCAGATTGTGAAAAGCTAATGATGCTACAGCATTCAGCTCTAAAATACCTTCTAATAGCCAAGGCTGATGTTCTGCTTTAAGGAAAAATAGGAGTATTAGAGGGGTGAGCATCTCTGTGTAGATTCTTTTTCCTGACATGTCTGTTATGCTGCCCTCATTTGCTGGAAGGTAAAAGTTATTTCTGAGCATAAAACATCTTGAAGTTTTAAATTATATTTAATTTAACTGTTTTGAGTTACACTTACAATGAAATATTTATCCCTTTTATTGTGGTAGGCATATTGGAAATATAAATACTGGACATCACGGTGATGATATCCAATGAATCCAGCTGGAGTTTTTCAGTGCTCTTTGCTGAAAACTGGCTTGGAAATGCCCTCAATGCTTTTGTGTTGGCTTTTTTTGCTATTTGCCTTATTTTCTGGGGTGTTCCACTGTTCATCTCCCACTCCTCCATGGATACGGGAGCAGCCTATATGCAGGAACAAGAGGAAATTTTCAGTAGTTGTACTCTACTTGCTAAAGGCAGGAGCTGTTTCTTTGTCTTCCATCACAAAAAAGATGGTAGCAGATAAATCAGTAGTTCAGCCAGTCAGTTTTTTTGGCTCATAAATTTTCTTTCTTTTGATTCTGTTACTACCTACATACAAAGCAGGACTGTGTGATAGGTCTTGATTTTATCTTGTTGAGAAAACTCAATTGCTAATGTTAAGAGCTTGCAGCATGGGTTTTTGTTGATTTTAAACAAAAACATCTAATGCCAAACTGCATATAAACAGGCTAAGTAGTAAGCATTTATGACATTCTGTACTTAGAACATATTTCTCTTCTCCTCTCCAGGTAATTTTGAGAAGGAATATGATGATGTGACAATCAAAATGATTTTTGCAATTGTCCAGATCATAGGATTCTTCAATTCTATTTGCAACCCTATTGTGTATGCTTTCATGAATGAGAACTTCAAGAAAAATTTTCTGTCCGCCCTCTGCTTCTGCATTATGAAAGACAACACATCCCCAGGCAGGCAGCTTGGGAGCTCAGGAATTACCATGAGGAGGAAAAAGCCAAGTGCATCTCAGAAAGATCCCATGGATTCGGACGAAGGCAGGAGGGAGGCATTCAGTGATGGCAACATCGAGGTCAAGTTCTGTGATCAGCCAGCTTCCAAAAGGAATTTGAAAAGGCACCTGGTCCTCTTCAGCTCTGAGCTTACTGTGCACTCTGCAGTAGGAAATGGACAGTAGCATCACAAGAGGGTTGGGAATGGAGAAGTTGTTCTCTTTATGATCATCTCAATAAGCCATTTAAAAGAGTTTGCTGCTTTGCATGCTGAAATGAGGGGGGAAGATGATGTGTGGACTCTAATAATGTTGGGATAGTGGCTGAGAAAATACTTATTTTATAATGATGAGGAGTTAGACTTTGAGAAAGAACATGGCTGTGTGACTTCCATGAGAAAAAATTTTTTTCTTGATCTAATTTAGGGCTTGTTTGGCCTCTGCTTTAGATAAACCAAACAACTGCTGCTTGCTCCATTTATTGTGTGTCTGGACTGTACACACCTGAATGCCAGAAGACAGGAACAATGGAGAGAATGTGCACCTTTTTGGGACAGCTGACATGGGGATGGCATTTTAACATCTACTTTCTGCAGCTTTGAGGACAGAGCAGCTTCAGATCTGAGTTCAGGAAAGATGGAGACTGAGATGCAATTCCATTTTAGAAAAACCAAAGGGAATATGAAAGAGTTATCCAGAACGTGACTCTGAAGAGATTTAAGATTTAAACATCCCATGCATGTTCAGATTTATTAACAGGAAGCATATTGGCAATTAACAATGCATGCATAATTACTGTGCTGTTGTTTACAGATTCATTCTTGGGTACTAATTTAAATGCCATTGGGCTGCCCTGCAAACTGCATTGTTCTGCTGGAAAATGGAGAAGCTGGAAAAGTGCTGTACAAGAGAGTGCAGATGCAGGAGGTGTGGTCTCTAGAGTAAACACTGAATTGAACTTCCAGTCATGCTTGGGCATGTGACTTTCAGGTTGAAAGGATGGTGTTGCTGTTTTCTGGAGAGTTATAGGGGCCTGATCCAGGGCATGTTGGGACTTCATAGAAGACTTTCAATGGAATATCATGGTCTTTTGACCAGACACTTCTCTGAGGACATGCTTGTATTTTTGGCTGTCCATCATCTTCAAAGGGGATTAATTGCTGTCTGACAACTGGGCCAGTGCTGGGTTATTTTAGGCTTCACAGTAAATGAGGTTGATATTCGTATAAATTCTAAATGTTTTTGCTCTCAGTGGGCCAAACTGCAAAATTGCAAAGGTATGTTTGCAAGTGTGGGACTGGGGGGGGTAAGTGTGATTGGAACTGGTACACTGGGGTCCCATAAATGAGGCCTTGAAATACAGAATTTGCCACTCCAGCTGAGGTTGGGTTGGATCCTTTAACAGCCTGTAAAATGTCAATGCTCTCTTCTGTCACCCCTTGCCTCACCTATGGGACCTTGGTGCTGCCTTGGCAGTCAATTTAAGTTTCTTTTACATTGCTACTTTACACTTCATTGTAAATGAAAACTTAGGGTAAAATATCCTTGTATAATTTGGATGTAATCTCATCCTTCTCTAGTGTCTACAGATTGCAATGGGTTTGTGACACACTTTGTTTACATGTGTATTTTTTATATTCTATATGATACAGACTCTTGTGCAATGACAGAAAGCTCCTGACTTGTCCTGAGGGCCAGGAATTAAGTTTATTGGGTTATCATCATAGTTTTCCTCAGCAGATGTAAAATTCAGCTGTCTGGTGGTGAGAACTATGTGTTTGGATAGAATCTGTGACTGAAAACTGATTTATTTTAAGCTATTTATTTATTTGCACTGCTAATTTCAGTGGCAGTTTTTAACAAGCATTTAACCAGAACTTTCAAGTATCTTATGTTTTTGTTTTGTCTTCCCTGCTTCTGTTGTCTCATAAAACGTTGTGTCAATGAATAACTGCTGTAGTATTAATTTTATTTTCATTAAAGTTCCTTTATGGCTTTGTTGGTGCTGTTTTGCACTAGGGAATATCTGCTGTAAACTTCACGTTGACTTAAAAGTCTCTCTTTGTTTGAAGATTGATGTGAGCTTATTTGTGCCTCTTTAGTGATTAAATTCCAGTCCTGTTACAGGTGCCAGCTGCTCCTGTAATCCTGAGAGCTGTGGTTTAAAGGACTTTACAGAATAAGGTGAGAAAGAAGAAGAGTAGTCCAATGTCTTGGTAGAAAAGAAGTGATAAATATTTCAGCGTAGATGTATGGGGCTATGGTTAGATTAAATATAAACTAAAATATAAAATGTTAAGTATAAACTAAAATATAAATGACAGTTCTCATGTTCTTAATGGTAATTATATTATTTGTGCATTTTTGACAAAGTAGTTGTCTTGAAGCCAGGTTATCTTGTCCTGGCTGCAGGGAATAAAAGATCCATTATTGGCATAAGCACCACCAGGATTTTGCCCATTGTTTTTTAAATCTGTCAGAGCTTCAGCTTTGATTTAGCCAACAAAACGAGTTGTGCAGTTGAAGTGTGTCAGTTTTAGCCTGGTTAGCCTATCCCTGGCAGTGGCTTGTACCCTGTGTGTGGCTGTAACTGAGTGCTTCAAACCAGGAAAAGCCCTGCTGTCCCTCAGCCTGCCTGGGCTTATTTCCATCTTCCAGTAACAGAATTGCATGGTTCATCTGAGCACAAAAATATTCCTGGCTAATGAATTTATCAGAGAACAGAAAAAATAACCACTCTCATTTCCCTAAACTGAGAATATTTATTGAAGCTGTTGTGTTCTTTGGGGAAAAATGTTTCTTCAAGTTTTTTATTATCTTAGTTATGAATTACTTATTTCTTTGATAAAATTAAAGAGAAACTTCTTTTATTCTCAGCTGCAAGGGGCTAAGCCTTTAAGTTGCAGTGAGATGATGCCAGGGACTGACAGGCTGATGAAGACAGGAGCCTGAAAGGACAGATTCAACTGAACAGAGACTCTGGAAATTGAATGGATGAGGAAAAAGTGTCAGATGTGTCAGCTTGTTCAACTGATACCAGAGTACTTACAAGGAAAACAGTGAGTAGAAGGGAGTGAACCCTCTCAGTAATTGCAGAGTAGCAATTAAAAAAATATCCAATATCAGCCTGTTCCAAGGAATAACCAGTTGCCAATGACTGCCAAAGCAGCAGAGATGTGTGATGTGCCTGCACCCAGAGAGTAAGTACAGAAATTCTCAGCCTGGAGATTTGTTAGCCCTGTCTGTGTGCTGATGGCAGGATTAGCTCATGAGCAGTGCTTGCATGTGCTGCTGGCAGAAGCCATTGAAACAAGTGATCCAGCAGAGGGGAAGGGACACCTGAGAGATCAGAGAAATATATTGCAGAGGAGACCTAGATTATTATTGCTAAGGAAAATAAGAAGGAATAAGTAGAGGAAAGGATTTAGTAGAGCTGTTGACTTGGAGAGATGGGAGAGGAAGATAATCATGGCAAGCTATATTTTTATATTGATTAGGGTTGATCTGAGTGTTAGAAAAGTTGGGAGAGTTTAGGCAGGGTATTCAGAGAGCAGTTCTGTGAGCAGAAGAGCATCTCAGTGCACAGGGCAAAAGGCTGGGAAGAGTGGAAGCTGCCCTTTTGGTGCCTCTCCAGGTGGGAGCAGTGGAAGGGACCAGGAGCTTCACCAGCCTGAGAAGGAGGCAGGTAAATGTGGATTTAATGCACCCTAAAGAGGTTAGATTGTGTATATCCCTTCAGAGACACTGACATAACAACCTCTGTATTGCTGTCTGTACTCCAAGTCCTGCTTTACCCCTCAAAACTGGCTTCCAGGAGTACTGCTGCATGTTCAAGCCATCATTAGTGTCCTCTGTTGAAGCTCCAGTGAAGCTGATGGATTATGAAGTTATTTTAAATGCTCTGGTGTGGTTTGAGATGAAGGGTCACATGCTGGTTTTTCACCAGGATTTAATCTCCCCCCAACTCCTCATCCACATCAGTACAACAAAACCTGCTCAGTCAAAAGCAGTAACACCTGGCTCCTTTCATTCCACAGACTCACAGCCCTACAAGTGAGGCTCACACAATGTTTGTTTTGCCACTGAAGTGCTGGCCTACAAGCCAGGGTTGTTTTTGAGAAGGTTTAGGGGTATTTGTGTGTACTTTATGCATTCATAAAAGAAGAAATCTAGTAGAGATACAAACAAACTTCTACAAATTGCATCTCTGCCCTGTAGGGTGCTTAAAACACTTACCAAGACTTGAAAAGATGTCTTGCTGTCTGAAAAAGGTTGAATTTTGTTTCTCAGCCTCCTGTGGAGTAATACAAAGCTTTCTATGAAAAGTTCTTATTTCCTTGCATTTTCCTTTTTTTTTTTCCCCCACAAAGCAGAAACTTCTGCTTATTTCTTATTCTTTGGTGAAATAATCATAAAACCTTTTCCCCAAACATATTGTGGAATATATTCAGTTTATGATAGGGACACTTTCCTAAAATGACATGTGCTTGTATTGAAAAGCTTTTTTCCATTAGCACTTCTTAGATGAAAATGTCTTTATTTTTTTAACCTTTTGTTGAAACCTCTTGACAGCATTCTACCTTTTATTTGCTCTTTCCAATGCCATCACTATTTTTTTCTAAGTTAATTTCACCAGGGTTTCTCAGGACTCACTCAGATGAATTTACTGTTCCCTTCAATATGGTCCTTTTTTCCCTCTATCTCTAATCTTTTCCATGCTTTATTGAATTGTATGGTCTTACACCATCTTTTCCCATGCTCCTGAGCAAAGCCTTAATTAATGGATTTAAAATTTATGGCACAGTCTCCATAAATCTCCTGTTACATCTTGGAAATTCATAAGAAAGCTTTCAGGCTTTTTCAGTGCTCTGGGATGTGATTTGTAAATCCATTTCATTTTCCCATCTGAAATAGGCATCTTTGCTATTTGCATTTATGCCACCCTGATAAATATTCTAATGTATGGACATAGAGCTGCTGCAGGATCAGGGATGGTTCTCCTGTGGTATCACAGGTGCAATCTTTTAATTCCTTTTTCTGCCTCAACAGTTTGCTCAGGCAAAAATTAGTCAGGGTTGAACTGTATTTTCCAGTGTTGACAAATAAATTCTTCACTGACTTAATAAAGCAGAAGTGCACTTACTTACAAATCCATCACACTGGAGGGGAAAAAGATTTTAAATCTTTTCGGAAAAAAATTCCTAAATAAACTTTCTACTTGTAAAATGAAAAGGTCAGCATGTTTGGGATTTTTAAAAATTACTTTTTAAGGTGTCTTTCCCTATTGTCCAGACTCTTCTGTGTAGGATGAAAAAGCTGCTGACTGGAGTGTGTGGGAAGAGGCTGAATTATGGTTCTCAATTTGTATCTGGGCTGCTCAGCTCTGCTTGTTGGCATCCCTGGCAACCTTCTGCTTTCATGGTGTCACTGAACTCTGCAGCTGTCTCTGCTTAAGATCCCTCTTTTCCCAACAACTAAACTTGGTTTAGTAGGAAGTTGAGCTTTGATTTCTGCCATTTGCCTTACTCCTTTTTTTCATCTCATTGATTTGTTTTTCTTTTTCCCTCTTTCCTTTTTTTTTCCCCTTTTGCTTTCCCTGAAGCAACTCCTTGTGACCTTATCTCTTTTATACAGATTAGAATAACCAGGTAATGAATTTTGAGAGCAAAGTGAAGCAGCCCTGTGATTCAGAATTTGTATTCCATCAAGTCTGATTATCAGATTACAAACTGCATTTCCAGTCCTTAGTTCAGGTGCTCTTGGAAAGACCTTGCCCACTCACTCTACTGGTTACATTAGGCTTGCATGTCTATGTTTTTTATATTTTTCTGTATTTACTTTATACATTGACATTTTATTTCTCAGGCTGCTTATTGACCTATTTCCATTTTAATATTTCTTTCTTTGACTTTACAAGTTTCTAATTCCTAGGAAGTGGAGCTTCTCAGTGATTTGCCAGCTGCACTGGGAGAGTTGGTTTTTTTTTTAATGTAAATAACAAGCATAGATGTCAGTCTTTATTGTACAAATGACAGCTAAACTATGGCTTATAAAAAGGTTCAGTAACTTTCTTCTGGTAGTCTGACAACTCTGTGCAGTGTCTTTTGTGTGTGTGTGTGACAACAGAAATATCATGTTCTTCTGCTTCTTGCCTCTAACACAGGGTTTCCATAGAAACATCAGCTAAACACCCAATCATTTAGCTATTAGTGAGTTCAGTCCATAACTGACGAATCTCAAAAACCATGCAGCCTGAGAATAAACAGCTAGAAAATATTTAATGTCTCCATGGGGAAAGTATAAAATATATCCTACTAAATATCATTATAAATATCATATCGAAATTTCATCCTCAGGCAGAGCTGAGTTGTGGAGGAGCAGACATGTGGCAAAAACCCATCTGCAGCTCGGTGGGGTGGCTGTGGCCTCGCTCGGGCTGTAGATGGCACTGTCGCTGCACAGGAAAAGCTGAACTCTTCCAGCCCCTCCCTAGGGAATTGTTATCCCAGAAGCGTTTGGAAGCACGTATTCCATGGCAGGACTTGGTAAGGGTTTGGTAGAGTTCATCGTTCCCTAGGATTAGAGAGAAACATGGAGAGAGGTGTTGGATTTTTTCTCCTTTGTGAAATAGTGCTTTGAAAAGCGTTGGAGGTCGTGAGTGAATGAGGACCAATGACATAAACAGCCCAGTCAAAATTGGTTTTATTTTATCTCAGATGTTTAAATTTTCATCTAGAATTCATCCCTTTTGCAAACTTGTTTGCCAAAACAAACAAATACCACTCTTAGGTCTCTATTGTTTTTGAAGCTGAGCATTTGAAATACAAATTAGTGAATAATAGAGATCAAGGCTCTCTGAAATCCTTCAGACAAGTCATTTCCAGATTCCCCTGAGTGTACTAAAAGCCTGTAGCTGTAAGCATCCCCCTTCCCAAATCTGGGGATATAGTGGAGGGAAGCCAAAGGGGAAATGGAAAGGGGAGAGAAAAAAAGTGTTATTTATTAGCAATCAGGAGAAATCTCAGTTCCCAAATGGTGACCTTAAAAATATAAAGGGTCTCAAAAAGTGATTTGTTTTTGTAACAGTCTTCGCAGATACCTGTCTAAACATTTTATGCACACTGAAAAAAACCTCTAAATTCTCAAAGGGAGTGGAAGAACTTTGCTGTTAAAGTTTAAAAAAAACATCCTTTGTGCAGGGAAACAAATTTAGCAGCCTGTCAAGATCAGCTGTTGTCATGGTTTGACACTGGCACAATGCCAGTGCCCCATGAAAATATACTTCCCTGGTGTTCGCTGTGAGATGTGACCAGGAAATAAGCAAAGCAGGCCTCTACCTTAGAAAAAAAAAGTTTATTAACTAAAATTCTCAAAGGGAGTGGAAGAACTTTGCTGTTAAAGTTTAAAAAAAACATCCTTTGTGCAGGGAAACAAATTTAGCAGCCTGTCAAGATCAGCTGTAAAATACAAGTCTTTCCATAGTGATTTAAGGCTCTACAAATCCTAGGACAAATGAAGATAGTATTATTTGCACTTAAGAATGTAAATGGAGGATAGGACTCCTGGCTATCCAAGGTAACACAAGCCATGAACAAAAGTGGAAAGTCTTTTCGTAATTTGCTCATGGAATGATAATATTTTTCAGTGAGGTATTGATGTGTGTTCATAAAGTCTGAAGTAGAATAAACCCACTTTACTGATGGGGGGGAGGAGCAGAGAAGGACATAGGCACAAAAGTGATTTGTTTGCAAAGTTACCTCAACAGGCAAAGGAACTTTGTAAATTTACAGTAATCAGCTCTTTGGAATGGACATATTCTATAAGCTTGTGGAAAAAAGGGCAAATACAGGCTTGCTTGCTTGCTTGCTTGCTTGCTTGCTTATTTATTTATTTATTTATTTATTTATTTATTTATTTATTTATTTATTTATTATTTACTTGGAACATTATTTATTTATTATTTATTTGGAACATATTAAACTTACAGAGTAGCCATGTTATTCCTTCCTGGTTTTTTCAAATATATTTTGGAGATCCCAAGTGCTCCTGCAACTTTGTTCCTGGAAGATGTGCTGCAGCTGTGTGTCTGCCAGGCAATAGGCAAGCTAAGTCCTTACACCTGGTGTACTTGGGGCAGCCTCTGTTCACCTGTGAGTAATTATCTCATCTCCAAGGCTCCAAATCCTACTGATTTTTTAGAGATTATGAAAAATTAGATACTAAATTATAATTTCTGCCTGAGAGCTGCATCAGAGATAGTTTTCAAATGTTAAACAACTCTTCTCTCAAGCGAGATCTGAGGTGGTTTTTTTTCAAGAAAGGGAAATACAGAGGGGTGGTAGAAGGGGGAATATAGGGGGTATATTGTTTTTAAATCCAGCACAGTAGTTTTGAATTCATGCTGCATTCACACAGTGTTCAGTAGAAAGGGCCTTAATGATAACTGTAAATGAGGAGCAAGCACATAATTGTATCTGATAGCAGATTTTTGCAAGACATCTGTGCAATTTTCAGGGTTAGGTGTGAAAGATGGGCATGGCGCTGTGAATAATCAAAACAAAATGAGACAAACCATCTTTTCTAGCATTAGCATGGAACTGAGGCACAGCTGACGACTGGTTTTATTTCTTTTTCTGTATTAGGGTGAATTTTTTGAGGTAGCTCATTAAAAGTTGATGGCTGAAGTTGTTTGCATTTCCCATTGATCTGTGTGTACTCGGTTCATTTACTGTTCAAATCATCGCCTTGCTGCTTACAGCTGGAAGGCCCCGCTGCACCAGGACGCTCCTGCTCAGGCATTAACTCCTTCTGATCCCGTTCCAAAGCTGCCTAACGTGTTTCCGAGGGAGGGGGAGCAAGGATAGGGGAAGGCGCTCGAGGAGTATTGTGGCTGATGCATCTCTAGTGACACCTTGTGGGATGTTTCGCAGAACCGCCTACAGCTTTTTGGGGGGAAGGAATAAACCGCAAGGTTTGTTGTGCAAAAAGCTGCCCAAATAGTGGGATACACTTAAATCTCTGCACTCACCTATAATTAAAAACAAACTATGCAGATAAACTTTCTCATGTTGAAGTTGTCCTTCCTTTGTCCATTGAGGTGTTAAACCATTATGGATATACATGGAGATAGATATGTATATATATATCATCTATGTCTAGATAATATTATCTAGAAATAAATTTTAACTTGTAGAAATAAACATATTCAGAATCAGTTCAGAGTGAACCAGTGAGACATGGGAATGTTGCAAATCAGCTGCAGCTGATGTGATTTAGGTGTACTCAGTGCACAGCTCGTTGTCCTGCCTGCTAAAGGTTTGATGTTCTGAGGAAAAACTGGCCAGGAAAAATATCCTAAACAATTAAAATTCTGATAAAAAATGAATAGTTGGAGAACTTCAATCAGTATTTTATTATCCAATAATTCATTTTTAGAACCTCCTGGTGGTTTTCACCTACTGGTAAGATCTTTTTATCCTATTGAGTGGTACTGGATAACTGTTTTGGCTAGATATGTTGGAAGATTTGTTTCCTGATGCTTGCTCTCATTTTGTGGGGATGGCCAAGTGTGGGGCTAACCAAAATCTCCTGTAGAGAATGTGAAAAAAAAATTGATCTCTTTTATGTTCTTAAAGTTCTATGCTGGTTGCAGATTCCCCCATCTGGCATTTCAAAATATCTTGCACTGGTCAGAAGATTAATCCCAGCTAACCATGGGGGAACAGAGCAGGGTTGTTTTTTTTTTTTGACACAGACCATTTTTTAGAAAAATTTGAACCAAATTGAAATAATTTGAATCAAATAAAAATTTGACTTTTTATTGCTAGTGCTGTGGGTGTGGAGATTATAGCAGGGGAGATGGGAGATGTAGCAAGATAAATTGCTACATGAGGAGAATTTGGGAAAGAGGACTGAAAAGAGATTTGAAAAAGTTTTACTGTTTCTTACTTGCTCAGAAGAATTTCTTCTGCCTGTGCATAAGTATAATGAATGGAAATATATCTTGATCCTTTACTGACTGAGAAGGAGGAATTGGATACTTCTAGAAAATGCTGTGGGTTGTCTGGTTGTACAGCCCAGCTGGACTGGGTTGGTTTGTTTGTTTGTTTGTTTGTTTGTTTTGTCTAAACACTCAGCCTTTCCTTCCCTTGCATGCCTGGTGCCTCTGGCTTTCTCCCCGTCCCTCAGCCACTGCAGGCTTCTGTGGAGTTGTGTGATTAGTGCTTTAATTGATGCCCTTGATTCCATGGGGAGTGTTCTTTGTTTCCATGTCTTTTCCCTAGATGGAAGCACTGGGCCAGCTGAGCCTGAGAGAGGCAGAAAGGGCTCTCTAACACCTGAATGTATGGGTCAGTCCAGAGGCCCTCTTCTATTCAGAGACCTTCCACAAAGCTCTGCTGTGATAAAATAACAGCTTTACAAAGGGGTGAGTTTGAGCTCTGATTTATATAGTAATTAATAATACACAAACAAGTTGGGGGAAGCTTTGGCCAGGTCTTCTTCTGCAGCTCCTGTGGAGAGATGAAGCTGTTTTACACACCTTATATTGCTTTCCTTTTAATTCATGTATATTGATACTTCCTGCTTGCTTCTTGCTTTCCATGCCTGGCATTTGAAAATGAGATATCTGAATTGTTGCTCAGTTGTGTGGTGTTTTGTTTTGCATGCAGATAGCACAGGTAGAGGGCAGAGGCAGAAGACAGATTGGCCTGCTGATGTTACCTCCAGTTTCCATCTCTCTGTAGTGAAGAATTGGAGCTTTGGTAGCCAAACTTAGTACAAAGCTGATACCTAAAGCACCTCTTGTTGGAGGCTGAGTGCAGGAGGGCCAAGAAGCGGGGCAGGTTTCATTCTCCCCTGGACTGAGGCAGACAGAAGTTGTGACTTGGTGAGGTAGCACTGTGGTCCAATGGCAGAACAGCCCTGGCTTCAGGCTCTGCCTGCTGATCTTTCCCCAAAAACTTGATGCCACTGCAAACTTCCTGGTGTGCCAGTGCTCTGAAAGCTTCACCCACTGGGCAAACACCCAGTTACTAAAAGTCCTGATTGCTGGCATCTGTATTCAAGGCAGGAGGCAGCTCCTTCCTATGAACAGCCTACATAGGAAACAGCCCACGTAGTTTGCAGCCACTCTCCTGCCTTCACTGTGCAGGGGAGTTTATCTTTACTAGAAACAGTAGCTTGAAAGTGCCCTTCATACTTACTGAAAGCACAGAGTGCTTGGCTGTGACTCATGGAAGGAGCCCAGGTATTGGGGAATGACAGCATTTCCTTCTACTGCCTGGTCCAGCAGTCAAACCAAGCCTAGTTCTGTGTCAGGTACCATATTGAAGGTGATGTGTATGATGGCTCTGTCCCTGCCAGAATCCAGAATGAATCAAAAGCTCCAAAACCACTGCTGGCTGCTCAAAACAGCTCTGTGCTGGCTCAGATGGGTTTCAGAGGGAAGCCTCATGCTCTGGTGTGTGTCTCATATCAGTTTTAGAACAACAAATCCAGTTTGGATCGGGAGCCTCCAGCTGAAATAAAAGCCATTTTTTTCTGTCGCTGTATTGCCTCCCTGAGGAATCCTTGGTCTCCCTCTTTACTGTGATCTTTGATGATGTTTGTCTCCTCTGATGTTCATTGGTGCTTTACTTCAGCAGGCAATCCCCTTTTTTAAAAAAAAATGCCTTGTGATGAGTCACTGCTGCTGTTTGCTTCAAACTGAAGGGGGTTCCAACTATGAAATTGTATTATTGCTAAAATAGAATCCCGTTCCATTGCGTAGGTTGCAGTTGAAAGCACAGAAAGGTCTGGGGGAGTTGTAGGGTGAGCAAGCAGTGTTGCTGCTAATTTGTTTACTAGGGGCCTAATGGCAATTCCAGTAACAAGTAAGCAGCTTAAGAGTCTAGTAGAGCAAAACCCATCTCTAGCTGAAAAGTAGTTCTGAATCTCTGAAGCTGAGCATAAAGAAGGAAAAAAACAGCCCCCAAACCATAATAGTTTGTGTGTTTCTAGCAAAGGATATTAAGATCCATTCAGTAAGAAGCATAGTTTGGTTTGGGCTTTTTTGTGTATCTGTGTATGTTCATTAGGGATTCAAAATTGAATTGCTTTAAGAATGGTTCTTTTAGACATGGAAGATTGCTTTAAATTTTGTTCCTTCATTAGAAATCTGGCTATCCTCATATCTGTGTTACTGTTGGTGTAGCCCTGCTGCTTTAAGCTGCAGTGTTCTGAAACCATGGTCTATCACTTTCTTTCATCTGAAGTAACTGCTGCAGAACTCTGTCATGTTGGAGTTCTGACCAATTTCCAAATCCCTGTGTGTGCAATACAGGAGATGGGGATTGTAATTTGAGGTGGGCTTTGGTCCTGTCAGGGATGCAGGTAATCCAGGTCAATCCTCTGAATGCTGACTTTGCACCCTCTTTCAGCTCTGGATTTCCTTCCTTATTTTCAGAGTTCACCTGAGAGCTTCTGCAAGATGCAACAAAACAACCCCCCAGATTACAAAAGGCACCATTTAAAGGCATTTTGTATCAATGTGTTCAATATTAAGATTTTGAAGGCTGTAGTTAGTGAGCATTGAAAAGGACATGAGGCTGCTGATAGCACCACAGTAACACTTGAGTTTAAAGAGAGTCTCACTACTGGTTTTACAGCATATTGCTGGAGAGGAAATAAGTTAATAAAAGCCACAAAGATGTACAATTTCCCATAGCCTTTGACTAATGCTGTAAGACAGAGAGCAGTTAAAAAAGACTCTGAGCTGAAGGTTAGGGGATTTCCTTGGGAAGAATACTTGGAAAGGCCTTGCTCTGAACCAGACTGGGAGACAGTCAGTTCCTAACTTCCTGACAGGAGTGCCTGTGCTGAATGGGAGGACAGCTCCATCCCTCAACCCCCAAAATGCTTTTGGACTAACATCTCTTCAAAGGTATTTCGTGCTGAAGACTCAGAATCCCATAGCAATGCTGTATGTTGGCTGATTTGCTTGGCTGCAATCCTCTCAGGTAACAGGACCAAAGGCTGAATATGCTTTTTTAGGAGTTTAGGTTGAACTAACCTTGAATGCTTGCCAACATTCAGAAGACTTACAAGTAATAATCTATCAGACTCACAGGCATTTTAAGGCTTCCTTCAAAATAGGATGCACAGAGAACTGCAGAAGCTTAGAGTAGGGTCATGATTAATAGGTGGATAAACAGCCCTACATTATAAAACAATCCTCAGTGTTTAATGTTTTTCCTAGGTTATAATTGCTGGGGAAGTACATAAGGGAAGTAGAACTTTGTTTGCTATAACATTTCAGTGCTCCAAGAACTTTTTTTTCTTTTTTTTTTCTTCTTAAAGGAAAATAGAAAGAACCCCACCTTATCTCCACTCCAGCAAATGGCTTTTCCTTACATCATTTCTAAAAATTAATCATTTTAACAACTTTTTTCTTTGCTGTTCAAAGAAGTTTTACTTTTTTCTTGATTGTTCCCCAATGCCTATACACTGCCTCTGTCTATGTTTTATGAGTAAAATCTAAATAACACAAGGGTACAGTTTCCATAAAATTAAGGTCATATGAGGTGGAAATAGCAGCCTAAGATCAGGAGTTCCTTTATTTTTATAGTCCTTTTGGTTGGTAACAGGAAACAGCTCTAAGGCAGTTTGCTTGTAGGATATATAGGAGTGTTTGCCTTTATAGATTTGTGTGTGTGTGTCTACAGGCTTATGTGATGGAGAGCTGCCTTAGGAATATTTGGATCTGGCTTCTAACAGCCAGAGAGCTCTCTCTTGTGTGATTATTAACTTTACCACACACTTGGAGAACAATATTGCGGAGTTGTAAGCAGATATTACTCTTGATTTCACAAAAAGGGAAAATTAGATTCATATGCTTCATGGGGAAGGTGGGGCAGACAACTTCTGCTTCAGTGCTCTGGGGACTGCTGGTGCTTGTAGAAAGGTCACCAGATCCTCCAGAGAGGCTGGGGAAGAGTACAATTCTCATCTGAAATGTAGATGTGTCACATCTCCCCACCTTCCTCTCCTCCACAGTGCCTTTCCTCCTGTCCACCAACAGCCAGGATACCCCCTCTGAGACAGCCTCACTTCTCTTTGCCCTTGGTCAGCTGCAAACCCAGGTGGAGGCATCTTTCTCTATTCAGCCACCTGAACTGAGGGCAAACAACACCATCTCTCATTGGGTACATCAGAGTTTTTTCCCTTCTTCCTTTTCTTCCTTGGCTTCTTTTCTCCTTTCATTTTTAACCCAGACTCACATTGTTGTCTATCACCTTATTTCATTCTCAGCCCTGTCTGTGGAGGTATCTGGGTGAACATAGTAGCTCATTGCACTCCTTGCTGCTGAGATAAAAATCCGAGACCAGAAAAACTTAGTTTTGTGGTAGATCAAGTTGTTGAGAAAATTCTGAGTCCTCTGGGATCTGTGTCTGATTTTATTTTTGCAGCTCAGCCAAGAAATAGCAAAAGGCAGGAAAGTGTCTGCAACTTGCAGGTTTTGGCAGTCTCTGAATCTGGGTGAAAATGCTTTGCTTCCTGCAAAAATACCCTGTCTCCATGTAGTAAAGGTCACTTTTCTGTCAAACCACTAAAAGTTGCTTTAAGATGTCATTGACGTAGAGAGTAGTAAATTCAGAATAGCTCCAGGGCTGACTTTGCTCTCTTGGTAATTGGCAAGCAGGTGAAAGTGTGTATGGATAGGGAAGAAATCTCTCAGGAGTTGGTGCAGAAAGAGAAAATGCTTTCTTGGAGGATTTAGACACTGCTTAAAATTAGGTTTGATTCCAATTTGGACCAGAATTTAAACTCTGCAATACTTCAGTAAAAAATGTAGTAGTAGAGACCAGTGGGTGGGAAACCAGCTCAAGGTGGCCTTATTGCCAAGAAAAAAGTTTTGTAGTCAAACCTTCCTGTGACACTAAGGTACATGCTTTAAGTTTGTGGGATTGACAAATGTGATGGAAGGGATGTTCCCACAAACACGAAATGGGATATTCCCATGATCCCACAAATTTTGTTCCTGCTGGATCCTGCTGCTGGCCTAATGTAAAGCCTGTTTTCATGCTTGATATTGTATCAACTTCATGAGCATCTTCAGGAAAATCCAGTGAAACAGCATAATATATTTGAATAAAACCAAAGAATTCATAGAATCACCATCTAAGACCTCATAAATGAGCTGTGGCATTTCCAATTCTTCCATAAGGAAGTGAGATTTTGTTGTGGGTGGTCTTCTGTTCACAGCTAAGCAGTAAAACCACACAGTGAGCAGGAACAAAATGGGTGGGAAGTGCCTTGACTTTTAATACATCTCAGGCAAAAGCTGGTTTAGTCCAAACGAAAATCAAAGCAGTTCACTAAAATTTAGGGTAGAGCTGGGCAGCAGCATGTCCCTCCCTCAGAAAGCCACTCCTGTGAGCACAAAAATATATTTTAATAGTGTTTGAAGAGTGAATAAGAGATAACCTCACCTTTAAGTGTTTAGTTCACCTCAAAAACCTGACAGCTGGGACTGACTGTCTCACTGCTACTTCTTGATGTGGGGCATGTGAACTTGTTCAAGGCGTAAGTAACTAAAAAAGAGCAGCCAACTACTTGTGAGTGCAGTAGAAAGAGAGAATTTTAGCTTGAGAGAGCCCTGAGTGCGTGGGAGCAGTTCTGATTCACGCACCAGAGGGAGAGGAGGAGAGCTGCAGCCAGCCAGGGAGTAAGGAAGGATTCTGTGGAGGACAGCAGGCTGCCTGCTTTCTGAACAATCAGCAGAACAGTCTCCTAATGCCCTGAGTGTGGTATCAAAATGTCAGCTTCGTGCTGGATCTCAGAACATTTCTGGGCAGCAAATCTGTCTTAAGTTGCCTCTCCAGAATACTGGAGTCCCAAAGTGTTTTGAGCACTATTGAAATTGCTTTTTTTCCTCCCCAGTCTTCTTTCTTCTTTGTAGTGCTGTTTTCTCTCCTGAATAATACTTACATGTCAATTAAGCCCTTTACAAGTCACCAAGGATCTGGTACTTTAAGCTGTTGTCTTTGCATTATATTACATTTTCTCTAACTCATTTCCTTATTTTTCCCCTATGGGAAGCCCCTAAACAAGCAGTTCTTCAGTGGACAATAAAATAATTTGAATGGCAGCCATCCAACCTGGCCTTTTTCTAGATAAGTGGTTTGGGTATGCCTAAGAACCAATGAAATTTTTGTTATTCAGTTTTGTGTGGTGTAGCCAAAGGGGTTTTCTTCTTCTGAATGGGGGCAGTGGGAAAGTCAGGTAAAAAGGTGATTTCTGCTGTACCCCCACAGTTTTCCACTGGAGGTTAAAAGAAAGAGTTCCCCCTTCAAATTTTCCATTGACTCCACCAACCACTTTGTTGTGCCTGCCTTGCTGTGCTGAAAATGTCAATACTTTCATATCACCAATGTTTACAGGAGGTAAAAAAGCAAACCCTCTAATTGTTTGAGTCAGGAGGGCTGTGAAGCTGCTGTTAACAGGAAAGGAAGGGCCCACATGTTCATCTCCTCTTCTCTGGAAGCAGGAAGGATGCTGTGCCCTGTTCACCTCTGCTGCACAGAGGGAGCATCACATCCCTGCCTGTGCCTGCTTTAGGCAAGGCTGGTGCTTGGAGTAGCCCAGCAGAATAGGAAATGTCCAGGCTCAGAAGGATTCCAGTTCAAATATTTGTGGTTTGCATTTTATTCAGGGAATGTTTCCCAGAATCAATTCTCACTTTGGTCACTTCTCTTAGCTCGTGGGATGCCATAAGAAGGCACCTGACCTTAAAGCCTTAACAGTCCTGGCTTTGCCTTGTCCTGTTTGAGGAGGAAAGTGGCTGTTCCTGGTGTCCCTGGCAGAAACCACAGTGGTTCTGTTGAACAGGTGATGGATAATTAACCCAGGAGCTGCACACATGCAAAGTTTTAGCTTAGCCCCATCATTGTTGAGCTGAGATGATGACAAAATCACAGCCATGCCCTGAACTATTTCCAGTCCCATTGCAATTAAGCATGCTGGTCAGTCCAAAGGTGAAAGCTGTATTGGAGTGCAGTGAAAGGCAAAAACACAGAAGGCTAAATTCACTGTATTCTGTGTGAATGCATTGCTGAGTAATATTTAATGCTATTCCCTTCTTATTCAGTCATCCAATGGGAAAAGCATTTTTCTTCAGAGGATTACCTCTTGGCTTTGATTTCTTTTGCTGCTTGGATTTGAGTACGTGTCACTCACCTCCCAGCACTTTGCTACTGAGCCTTTGCTGGGTTTCAAATGTCCCCTGTTGAGGCTGTTCAGCTTTTTATAAATACTTATGTAAAATTAAACAAGAGCTCAGGGTAAGAACAAGTGGCTGATGTGGAGCTGAGTGTATAGGATGCTGTTCTGAGAAGTGGAAGATGCTGATGCTGTTGCATTTTTTAAAAATTTGTTTTAAGCAAGCAACCAGTAAATCTGAGCTCTTGTTGGTAAATATGTGAACCATCAAACTGAAGTCATTAATATTTTGTCTGAGAAAGTGATAGAAAATGCTTCATATGGAGTGGAACACTATTATTCCAAAAGACTGGAGAAATCACCCTGCATCTCCAGTACTTAAACAGGAGGTATAAACCCGGTTCAACTCCCTTCAGGAAAAGGCAGGGGAAAGAATTGGACCTTGGTTTCCCTGATCCTGACCCTGGCCTGTTGTTTCCTCTGTTATAATTGCAAATGCCTGCAGAATAGTTTTGATTGAGCAAACCTGCAGTGAATTGAACATAAATTTGCAAATGACTGCTCTCTGTGTGCATGTGAGGAGCTAAGTGCTTTGACAGAAGAGCTCCACCCTGCTCTCCTGAGCACCTGAGATATTTCTGCTAGGAGGATGGGAATGCTCTCAGGGCAGTTAGATCACAAGTATTACAGCAGGGATCTCCTAAAAATCTCAGCAGGGTTTTTAGTTCTCGGTGCAGAACTACACAGGTTTTGTTGTCATCAAAACTGAAACTGATACACCAATTAGACTTAGAGATGAGTATTTTTCTGAGCTTACCTATCGTGAATCTTTCATTTCTAGGTGACAGCACGATAATTTTTATCATCTGTGAAACTTGATTAATCAGCTCCTGTGTGCAGTGGGCTATAGCCTGGAATGAATAGCAGATTCTTGAAAATGCTGCATCACTTCTTTTGTGGTGAAGGGGAGACATTTCTGCAGCCTTCACCTCTTCGAGCACTCTTCCTCAGAATGAAAATCAGATATGATAGGGAGGTGTTTCTGGTCAGGGGCAGAGCTGAATGTCACTGCTGATAAGGAGACTGTAGCTGGTCAAACCGAGCAGAGATTCTGTAAGAGAAACCTTTAGAATGAATTCTAAATAAAAATACATTCCTAGAAACGGCTCCCTGACCTATTTCCCCCTTACAGTAAATTATTCTGCTTCTAGATTGATATTTGTGTTCTGTTCACTTGGAGTTGATGCAGCTTTTCCACCGTGCAAGACCACCCCTGTTCCCACAGAGCGGCTCTCGCTGGTGCGTGGGCGCAGCGTTGTGTCACCGTTCCGTGCTAATCTGGAGAATGAGGGAATCCTCTGTGGTCTCTTACAAGCAATGCTTTCAAGTAGATCTGTGTGGGCTGTGTTTGAGAGAGATGAATGTGCACTCAATGCTAGAATGACTTTAGGAAAGGGGTTTCCCTTAAGCCTGGGGTGTAGGTTAAACCTTGAGATATATATACACAGACAGACTTTTGCCTCCAAACCACTTGGTTCTCATTTGATTCAGGGGGCCTTTATTTGAGACTGGGATGTCCTAACCTGGCAGGGCAGAGACAGACACCTTCCCTAAATATGGTGAGTAACATCTGCATTCATGGAAATCTGTACTTGGTAGGTCTCTTCCTAGCCTCAGAGTGAAGTCATGTGCCTCTTTTCCCTTCTCATCTACCAAAAAGACCTCAAATCCAAAACCTGATATTTTAAATGTTTATTTTGTTCCTAAGTGGCTTTGTAATGTCTTCCTACTCTTTATATAGAATGACTATAGAAATGTTATTTTATTTACTTTTCCTGAATAAAGTTGGACAATAAAGAGTACAGTAATAGTAAAGGTTATATTGCCATATATGTTACTGACTATATTTAACAGTTATTATTTGCCCCAATTATTTTGGGGTAAATTTAGTGGCACAAAGATTCAGTGCACTTAT
>NW_005054435.1:687362-719292 GCF_000277835.1 Geospiza fortis | reverse complement strand
TGAGAACTGGACAAGTTTCATCTGTTTTGTGGAGTTTTGGATGTTCCCTGAGCTCTTGACTGCCTGGAGCAGGCACAGGATTCCCTTAGGCAGTTCTATCATTAGGACATTTACTACAAATTATTTTCTGTAAGCCACATGGCATTTGAGAATGGGCTAGGTGATATTTTGCTTGCCTTGTGCCTGTAAATTGGTATTGAATCTGCACCTCAGAAGTTTGGATGCATCCTAACCTTGAGTAAGGAATACTTGGAGATGCAGTATTAAAACCTCCTTTTTCCAGGCCCGTGCTGTTTGCTGCCAGAGGGCACATTCCTGTTTGTGCTGTGGCAACTGTAGGGGATCTAGATTGTTCTACCTCCCTCCCAAAATGAACTAAAAGTTCTCCTCTTCCCTTGGCTCGTTTCTGGATCCTCAGGACATGGTGATATGCTGCTAGCACAGTCCAAAATTCTGGCAGCAGCACTACCACATATCCAGAAGTGTGGGAGTGCTGGAATGTGTGGAAAGCAACATATGATTCTGAGTTGTTTAGGACTGGCCAAGAAATGCCAATGGTTTTTTCCTACTGGCTGCTTGTATTGTTCCTACCTTTCTGTGAGCTCTTCTTTCTCCTTTGTTTTTTTTTTTTTTGTTTTTTTGTTGTTTTTTTTTGTTTGTTTGTTTGTTTTTGGGTTTTTTTTTGTTTGTTTGGGGTTTTTTTGTTTGTTTTTTTTTGTTTGTTGGTTGGTTGGTTGGTTGTTTGTCTTGGGGTTTTAGTGGTGTTTTGTTTGTTTGTTTGTTTTCCCCTGGGATTTTGAAGCTTGTTTGGAGGGCATGAATCTTACATAGAACAGAGCTGCATTCCTCTTCTAAATCGACTCTTCTTGCCTTCTTGCTGTTCAACTTCCCTTCTTTTTGGTGCATTGCCTTTTGTAGCTAGGGCTGCCTCTGCCTTTTTTACGGACACGTGGCTCCTGTACTTGGAGCAATCTCCTTTCTGTTACTTTTTTATATTCCACCTCCTTATACTGCAGAGATTTGATTCCAAAGTCATGGATTTGATACTTCCTAACTTTTATCTCTTGGTTTGTATTGTACAAGAAAGTTTTGTCCTTTCCTGTCAGGACGTCAGTTTCACTGCAGTGACATGTCTATTAAAAATTCTTCAGCAAAAGCCCCACATTTTGGGTGCTATCAATGAATATCATAGTTATTAATCTTGCTTTTATCCTGCAGCATTTTTCCTTTTCACTTTTATATTTTATCTTTCTGAAAGCTTCCTATCTGTGCTTTGGTAGTGAATAATAATAAAAACCCCATATTTTTACTGCATTATTTACAGTTGACATTTAACAAATAAGTATTTCCTTCCCATCTTGCCCACCTCCAAATAATTTATTGAGCAATTTAAAGTTGGACACAGATAATGAGAAAATAGCATTGAAAAAATACTCATTGTTGAGGGTTTTATTTTTTCAACATATTATATAGTTTTTAAAAAATTAATTTTTATTCCATTAATAGTTTGCTTCCACAGAAATTGTGTACAGTAACTGTGCTCAGAGTATCATGGAGTTTGTACCCAGACCTCTGTACACTACTTGGCTTTAGCTGAACTGAACATTTGCCATGAAGACAAGATTTCTTCAGAATGTATTAAGAATGAGGAGTCTGATTTTTAACAGGAGAAGTCCTGAGGGTGTTTTGAGGTAGGGGGTTTGTGACTTTGATGGCTTGGTGAGATGATATTTGCAACTTCCTCTGGTCACTTCTTATGTGACTCTTTTGCATGTTGGAAGTGTGGTCATGATATTTTTGGCACTGAGCTCGTGTTTTGTGGCCTTTCAAATGAGTCTGTGTGCTTTAAACTCACTTGTGCAGGTGCCTGTGTGGAGTGGCTGACAGGGTAAGCCAAATGTAAATGTGTAAAATGTACAATGTGCGTCACCCGAGGCTGAGCACAGCTGCGGTAGCTTTTTGGTGGCATTTGTGCAACTGATTTAACTTGAAGGGATTTATGCTCATAGGGGAATAATCTTCTGACTTTTAGATCTTCTCAAGATCTTCAGTCCAAAGATGTTTAGAAATTTGCTGATTGGCAAAGGGAAACACATGCCTGCAAATTGGTTTTGTCTCAGTTCCAGTTCAAGAAACAGGTGTTGTATTGATTTTGGATAAGGTCTTGTTGTTTAAAGCAGTGTTTTGCTCTCCCCACTGACATGAATTTGTGTGTCAAGAGGAGCATTTTCACAAACCCAGTAGGGGGGAGCACAGCCCACACTGTTTATCAGGTTGTGGATATCACAGCTCCATGGGAGGGCATCTGGGAATTAAGTTCTTTGCAGGGATTGCTGCTTAAAATCTACAGTTACCTTAATAAAGGAGAATTGTGCTTAATATGGAGATCAGCTTCAGGTAGTCAGCATTAAATCTTCCTGCATCACACAGGGCAGGTACCAGTTTAATTTTGTCCAGATTAAATTAGGCAAGACAGAACTACCTACTCTACTAACTATCTACTCTTTATTTTTGGCTAAAATCAAGCTTTGGATTAAAAATTTTTGTTAGAAACTGTCTTACACTGAAGTTTCAGTACTTTATCAGGAAATAACAGGGGGAGGAGACAACTGGCAGATCTTGCTGTGTTTGTGGCTTTTTCTAGGCAGCATTTGTGTGTGTGAGGCTGCATTTTCAGCAAAGGGCAGACAGACATGCAGGGTAATGGCTGGCTCAGGTGCTACTCTGAGAACAAAACCTGAGAATATCTAGGTAGGGGGAGATGGCAGACATGTTCTATGTTTGATTTCTTCATCAAAAAGGTATTGAAGGCTTTATTCCTATTTTAGATTAGTTTCAGTGGGTGTTGCTTAGGCTCTATTTCATCAAATGCTCTTTGATTTCTCTGGTTGTTCCATTTTGATCATATTTACTGTAATAATGCATTTCTGCCTCCCCCTCCTCCTACCCGACAGCCACACACAAATAATGTGTAACCTGCTGGCTTGTTTATCAACAGCACTGGTGATGGTGTTTGTTCCACTTTGTTTTGGAGGTATTTTGCAATCTGGGTAATGCTTAAATGAGGTAAATTTACTCAGCCTGGCTGTGACAGGCCCTGCAGCTTTCACAACAGAAAAATGTGTATTACTGGAAAGGTAACTTATGAGTGAGTTTATTCCTTTTGTGAATTTTGTCAGCATGTACTTTAACTTATTTGGCATATTGGTTTTTTTCTGTTCACTCTACTGGGACAATGTCTGGTGATGGTGGTGATCTGTAAAACTGAACCATGGAGTTGATCTAGGCAGGAAAACCAAACCAAACATCTTCTTTCCCCTTTTCTGTGCTTTTAGTCTGGCTCATCTCTGGCATTCATTTTAGAATGCATTCCTACAAAATATTGCTTTGATACAAATTAAAGAAAAGTGAATTCCTGAGCAAGTTTGGGTAAACTGATCAAGGGTTTGGAAACATCAGATGCTCTTAAGCTAGAACTAGATTTGGGGGAAGAAAAAGAGAATGGAGCAAGAGCAGTGCAGGATTTAACATTTACAATAAGGATGTTTGTGAAAAGCACTTTGGAAAATATTTTGAAACACCAGTGTGATGAGTGCCTCTCTGGTTGTAATCAATTTTACAGTTAAGATTTCATTAGGATTAGTGAGTCTCATTGTCTCTCCTGAACAATGTAATTTTTTTCATCCCCAAATGTGTTTTTTCTATGTGGGAAAGTTGTTTTTAATGCAAATTAATTCTCCAGCCAAACAAGTGCCTTTTTGACCTATTCTGGGTGTATCTACAAAATACTTAGGGCTTGGAGCTGTGATAAATTTGGTGGGCGAGCACCAAGGAAATTCTGCACACTTTTTAACAAACATTTCCAATTATTGCAAAACCCCATAAATCTGTGAGCATGACTGATTCTGTTTTACTTCAGGGTGTTCCTGTTCTTAAAAGCCTTGACAGAAAGCAGAAAATTTATGTAATTCTGGGCAATCCTTTACATGACCATTACAACCCTCTCTTTTACAGAGCCTTAATTCTTTGAAGTAGCTGAATTTTATCCATCTAGGCTTCAGTCTGCCAGATCTAATAAAAACCTACAGCATTACACTGCATATTATGGTTGTAAAAACTTGTGGTTGTCCTAATAACAAACACTTGCATGGGACACAAGGACTGGGTCGCATCTCTTTGGTTCAGGTTCTCAAGTGGAGATTTGGATTTTAGCTGCAAAATCTGCATATGACTAAGAGTCAGGAGACCTGCACAAGCTCCCCCACCCCAGCAGTGTGAGCAGCAGGGCTTCTGCAGAAATGCATGTTTATGCTGCCTGGCTGTGCAGCTGGGCCACGCAGGGATGTGGGACTTGTCAGCTCTTAGCAGCTTTTTCTGTGTTTCCCTGGCTCAGTGGAGCAGGGACACAGGAAACCCAGAGTGCCCTCACTGCAGCCCCAGAGAGGTCCCCAGCAGGGCCCCCAAATCTGGCTCACACTGCACAACCAGGAAAGAAGAAAAGAATTGAATAAATATATTTTTGTTAATTCACCGCTGCTTTTCTCCTTTCCAGTTTTTCAGTGTGTTGCTTGCTTCTTACATGACTCTTACCAACACGGGTGTCATATTTTCAGTAACATTTAACCTGCATCCTTTAATTGTGGGCTGCAGTACTGTGCCCAGCTTGGCAAATACATCTGAAACTGGTGAAATGTCAAAGCTCAGTGGGACAAATTAGGGCTGGAGTAGCAGTCTGAATTCTGTGGTGTTCTGGGTCAGTTTGGGTTTTTTTCCATTCTGCTTCCTCTTAGTAATTTTGGTTTTTGTTGTTGTTGTTTCAGTGACAGTGGAGTGTTCATTCCAGGTCAATGTTTTTCAAATTTTATATTTTTTAGTCAGACACACGCAGGCCAAGTTCAGGCACTCCAAAATAAAGCTTAATCCTCACTAGTCCCCTGTGTCTGCTGCTCCCATTGAAATCAATCAAATGCAGCTTTCCATACTTCAACGTGATTGTGTTATGATTAAACAGACACTCATAAAACTCAGACAAGCTGGAATCAAGTTTCACATGAAACTGAATTGACATTTTTTTCCTTAATAGATCCTTGTAATTAGTGATTACCAGATGCATTTAGAATGTGTGAAATGCCTGCAGGAATTGGAATTTAGAAAGGGGGAATGCCAAACACCTCAGATCTTCTGCTGGCAACCTTTCATTTTAAATTTCTGCCCTGCACATAGATGAAGCAGCATGGTTTCTATAAAATGTTCAGCTGTGGTTTCACATGAAATTGATGTTACCAATAAGGAGAGTGACTTGTAATTGAAAACTGATTTGCTTATAAATAGCAGGTTTAGCTCTGAATGGCTCCTCTCTTCATTTCAGTGGTCACCTTGCTGTCCTTAAGATGGATCCTACGAAACCTGTCAATTTTCTGTTCTAGCAATTACCATAACGATGTTGTTTGATCTAAAGAGAAGAATAAGGCTCCTAGACTCCTTTTCTGATGAACTAGAGGTGTCTGAGGAAACATCCCCAGGGCTGTCACCAGCCTGCAGCACAGGAGCAGAATGATTGCTCTGGATGAGGTGATGTTGGCTCGCTCTTTGTACAATGTCTTCTTCCTCTTGAGATGGAGAGGTAGTGCTTGCTTTCTTCATGTTTGGAGTTCTAATTCAAAATCTTCAGTTTCAAGGGATTATCTTAATGTTGACTGCTTACTGTAGCAGCCCTTTTCTCTGGGAGCTTGGTCTGGGATTTTTTATTTGTCTCCCTTCTCTTTGGAAATGCAGTGCTGAAGAGTTACTTGCCTGACCAGAGGGAATCTTGTTAGGAGCTTGTAGAGTGCTTGAACAACACACTCGTGCTCAATAACTTCCATGTGGCTCCTTTTCTCTCCAAGTGATTTAGATCAGAGTCATTACTCAAATTCTCTTAATTTTGGGGCAGTAGTTTTATTGGGCACTTCCATGAAGCATAGGAATTTTTTGGACAATGTGAGGACACGCTTGAATTCAAGAGTATGAAAAATAATTGATTCTTTTAGGATGATTAATAAAAGCCTTTTTTGCAACCCTTCCCATGTTCCTGCAACTGCTGGCAGCTTTGTTCCTTGGGTAGATTTTTTGTCACAGCAGCCAGAGATTGTTGTTGCTCCTGCCCTTGTAGAACTGTCCCTGACACAGTGGTGTACTTATTAGAGGATGATGCTGGGAAGAAGGAAGTAGATTCCTGGCTTGCTTGTCAACCATTTGTAGTTTATGAAGAATAAAACAGAAATACAAGACACGGTTATCTGTTCTCACTGTAATTGGTTACTTAACTTTCTCTTCTTAGATTGTTGATTTTTTTACTTCCCCTTAAAAACTCCTTTTTTTTCTTCCCTGCTCCTAATAGATTTGCTGTGAGGAGCTCAAAATGAAGAAGAAAGATGAAGAGGACTGCATGGAGCTGTGCCCCCATCAGTCTGTTGAGATGGAAAGGTACTGTGTTCACGTTACATGGAAAAACTCCTTTGTTAAAAATTTTTGGGCAGTTTCACAAGGTAGTTAGTTTTACTGATGACATTGAGAGTATTAAGTGTGATGCAGTGAGACTCCTCTGCCTTTCAGCTGGGGCTGCCTGGCAGCCACCACAGGCAAGGAGCTGACCTGACTTCAAGAGCTGGTTGTCCCTGTCAGCTACTGTATGTTACATTTCCTGGCTGCGTTTCCAAATGGTTCCTATCTGTCTGTCCTGCTCGTGCTGTTAGTAGATCGTTGCAAATCCCTCAGCTCTGTGTGGTAGACACTGTCTCCAATGAATCCTGGGCTTGTTTTCCTCCAAAGGCTCAGCCCAGCTGTGAGCCCAGCTCAGCAGGGCGTTGGTGAAGCATCCCCATCCTGGCCCAGGCTGAAGCAGGAGGCACAATGGGCTGCTTGTGGTGGTGTCTGATTTGAAAAGAGAGCAGTGGTGTCAAGTACCAGTTAAAAATGTCAGCTCTGTGCAGTTGCACTGCATCAGAGTCACAGCTTTCCAGAGGAACGAGCACGTGGATGATGTGAACAGACTCGAGGGGCTCCAGCTGATTGTGCAGGGCAAGCAGCCAGTCCAGAAGGGGCCATGGGAGGGACACCATTCCAAACAGGCACGTACTGAGGCCAGCAAAGTGCCCTGACGGGGCACAAGCTTTTCTAGGCATTGATCTCCACAGAAAAAGAGTGAGTGCTTGAAAAACATCTCTATTTGCCTCCTTTTGTGTCCTTTTAGCTTTCAGTTCTTTCAACACCTTCCTGCCACCTCCCCACAGCTTTCTGCATGGGTGCCTTTCAGTGGGGGAGTTCTTCTGCTCAGGCAGCACGTGCTGCTTGGTGGCTCTGCTTGGCCAAGCTTGCCAGTTGATTGATTTTCATGGCAAAAATGAATTCCCTTTCCACTGGTGATCCACACGCAGCTACGTGAGGCCTTGGGGCTCAGTCTGGGTGACAGTGCCCCACTTGCTGCCTCTCCAGGGAGACAGTTGTCTGCAACTCACTCAGAGCTCATTTGAAGCCTGAGAAAGTTGGTGGAAATAATTGCATTGGCTTTCCTGAGGTTTGAATGCAGCCCAAATGCTGTCCATTAGGAAGACAATCAATGTCTTGGTAGTATAATGAAGTGAAAGACCTAAGTGAAAGGGGGATGATGCTCTTTTCCTGATGCACAAGCTGTATAGAGCACAGGAGTGAGGCAGCAGCATGGAAACTTCCCTAGGGACAGGAATATCCAGGCACAGAGGGAACAGCACCATGTGATAAGTAACATCATTTAATGCAAACCAACAGCCATGGTCTTCTTGCATGTTGCAAATTTCCTGAGGGGAGTAGTCAAACGCTGAGAGACACTGAGTGCCTGTATACCATCAGTAGCTTTCCTTCTCTTCCCTGAGCTGGGATGGATTAGAGGTGCTGCTTCACTTAATCACTGGGCCCCCCCTTTTGGGCTGGTTTTTTCTTTGGTTTGTTTTCAGAGAAAACCAGATGTGTTTCCATTAAGAACATGCCCCCTTTTGTTGTCATTTGTGTAATTCTTAAAATTAAGCAAAAGTATTAAGGAATAATTGTTTCTGCTCACATTAACAGCACACAGCTTCTCCAGATGTGGCATTTGACAGCCCAACAGCTGCTGGCTATTAAATGTGCCTTAAAAGGCCCATTCCTTTGTCATAAAGGGAACAGAAGTGTAGGGACGTTTATGGGGTGAGAGGCAGATGTTTTGGCTGCATCAGATTTGAGGGAAAGTTTTAAGTGGTTTCTCTGCTGGTCACAGTGCATGTTTTAACCCCTGTCATACACCTTATGGAGCTCTCTTCTTGGCACTGGGGTGAGATTATTCCTAATCCCACACTGACCCGTGGAGCATCTCACTCTGAAGACAGAGCAGTTCTGCCAGGTAGATGCTTGGCTGGCTTTCCAGCTATGCTCTTGAAACACTGGATAAATTTTTGGGGGTGAAACTCAGGTTAAAATATTAAGCTAAAAACAATTTCAAATAATGTGTTGCTGCTTTTTTTTCCCCCTAAACTTTCTTTTTAAGTATCTACTCATAATCATCAAAGGCAGGTGTTCTCTTTGTGTTTGTCCCAGCACAGTATGTTTTATGCCCAATAAACTATTTTTTATGGTGGTACATGTGAGGTGGAACATGGAATGAGTGGAGCTCAATTTCAAAAGTTCTGGCTCAAATTCCCAAGCCTAAACTTTGAGTGGAGTGTTGAGTACTGGAATAGCACCACTGGTCCTTAGGGAGCTGCACCACTTTTTAACTATTCCCTGTCAGCTCAGAGTCTGCTAAACTTCTAAGAGCTTACAGGGCTGCAAAATTTTTTTCAGTAACAAAAGTATTTTTGTCTTCTCGGCAAAATTTTCTTCTTCCTATTGCTTATTGGACTGGAAATTCTTTGCTATTTTTCAGTCTTAACTGGAGAATATTGCAATATAAAAATCCCAATGGATTTGCATGAAAAAAAAATCTAAGAGTTCTACAAAACTGAATTAAAAGAGAGCAAAAGTTCTGCAAAATTACATGGGACATAAGAGAATAGGCTTCTTCTACAGATAAACTGTCATTTTTTAAAATTATATCCCTATTTTTATTCCTATTTTAAGTCTATTTCCAGAGCAAGTTAGATTAAATAGTCTGTAATTCAATCTGATTCTCCCCCTTATTCTACAGGCCTTTTTCTGACACAAAGTCTATTATCATAAATAAGGGAAATATTAGCTGAGACAATTTGTCTTTAAATTTGGCACATTTTTAATTTATCTGACTAGTTTTTTCTCCATAATTCAAATGCAGAAATTTCTTTTTTTCCATGAATTTATTTCCTATTTAAGCCAAGCAAGAATCCTATATCCCAATGCCCACCCAAGGGGATGAAGCACATGTTTTACCATTAAGCTCTGGAATTCATTTCCCATCAAAATATGGCTCCATGGTGTTGGCATCTGGCTGTAAATCCTGGCTTAAAGCCTTTTTTCACAATTGTTTATGGTGTGTAATTGTGCTTTCACCACCACAAGAGAATCACCCCAACACACCAGCCTTGAAATTAATATTTAAAATAGAATTATATGGCTTTGGTATTAGTACTGTGCAATAAATGCCTTGGGACATCTTGTAGGTATGTCCATTGTTGCCATGTAGCTGCTATGAGTAAAGAATAATGCCAGTTTCCAGTAAAAAACAGGGAAAGTCAAGAGGTGCAAAACTGTGTCTCTTATGGAACTTCTACCTTCTTATTTGAGCAACTTCTATTTTTCAGCCTTCAATCTATGCTGCTCAAGCCCAAAGCATGGGACTGATCATATTCTGGCTCTCTGCTTAAAACTGGAATTGCTGTAAAAAGTATGCAACCATTTATAAACAAGGAATCATTATTACTTAGAGCATTACACTATTATAAATAATACTAATAATGATAAATAGATAGGCCAGTGGAGCCTAAAAACTGCAGTGGTGCAAAGATGTACCATGGGGCAAGCAGTGAAAACCATTTTAAAGGCAGCAACCTGAACACATGGGAGAAATTAAAATAGCTTTAGTGGAGTGCAAAGTGAAGTTCTGCATGGATATGACAACCTGAAAACCAAAGGGAGCATGCCTAATTTTTTATTCTTAGAGGACTTGTCAGATCTGACATGGAAATTGTGAGGAAGGTTGGGCTCTCTTCTAGGAAGAAGAGAGCTGGGAGGCCAGCTTCCTTCATTACATCTGAACCTTCTGCTTCCACGTCAAATATCTTAATTTTTCAAAAAAGGAAATTTTGCAACTAACTCAAAGTCTACAAAGAGGAGTTAACATTCTAAACTTTAATTGCCTCCTGCAGTAATCACAGCTTCCTATGTGTAGTTTTTATATCTTTGTATACTTTAGAAAGCTTAAGCACATAGAAAGGTTATACTTTGTCTTGTATGACCACAGAAAAATAAAATGCTTTTAATATTTTCTCATAAGTTTTAAGGGTGCAGAGGAGTACCTGTGAACTCCAGGAAACTAAAAGCAGTTTTGAAAACTTCTGTGCAGAATCTGAATGCTGTGTGCCCTCTAGAGCTCTCTGGGGGAAGCTCTGGTAGTCAGCTTGTCTTGGTCTGGGGTAGCTCCTAATCAGGAGTTCCTTGATGTATTCGAGCACTCAGAGCATCTGTGTGCTCTGAAAGTCCAGATTCTAAATCAGATCTGCACAGCAGATCTGAATAATGTTCTAGCTCACCATAAATGTATCCTTCTGATTATCAAAGTGGCTGATAATAAAATGCAGATAAATGCAGTAATAGTTTCTCAGTCTAAAAATGAAGTAACTTTCTGACTTTTGTGATAGTCTTCAAACCCAGAACAGAAATTGGTTTGTAGAGATCTGAGCCTTCTGTAGTTCTCTTTCTTTTAGCCAGGCGCAGCTGGGTCCTGCTCTTGCCCAGGTAAGTCCAGGAAGAGGAGTGTAGGGACAGACAAGGGTAGGAGCAGCCAGAGGTGATTATCGTTTACAGCTGCAGCATCAAACTGTGGTGAGCAGAGGAATGAACACTTCCTGGCTGAAAAAAAGGTATCAAAAGCCAACCCCCATGTTTATGGGTTATTCTCAGCTTGGTTCATGCTCTGACCTCAGGAGGTTGTGGTCACACATCTCCCCTTGCAGTGGCTGAACCAGCAGCAGAGCTGAGTGCAGCCTGCCTAAGCATTTGCTGCTGCACTCCTGCCGGATTGCTGCTCATCTTTTACTGTCCCCAGGGCTGCACCCAGGCATTGCTCCTTTATTCTGAGTATTTTGTTCTTATGCTTTGCTGCTTCATTTGGCTTAAAAGAGTTTGGAAGCACTGGCTACTCTGCCCGAGCTGGGGGAGTAGGCTGTGCTGGCAGCTGGGGGTGGTGAATTGCAGCAGCGAGCGGCTCCTTCCGTGCTGTGGCTTTTCAGCTCTTCTGAGCAGCCTCAGAAGCAGCGAGGGCTCTGCCCAGGGCATGTGCGCCTCTGCTGCACAAAGCTGTCTCAGACAGCATCAGGAGCTGGAGTCCCACTGGGCTGAAGGTGCTCTTCTCCAGGGAAGTGCACTCGAGAGTGCAGAGTGCCTGCTCTGCCTGCTGCCTGAGGTGTGGGAACCTCAGCACAGAATGGCTTAGAAAAAGTGCCCCGTGCCCTGGCTTTTCCAGGATTTTGCAACATTTAGCCAGCCAGAGGAGGGCTGGATTTCTGCCTCGAGGTTGGTTGTTTCCTCCCGCAGTTTTCTCCGTGCTGCTGCTGCTGGGGCTTACCTGCCGCCCACGCACAGCTGAGCCTTTGGAACCCTCCAGCCCTGCAGCCTCCTGCGCCACCGCGGAGCTCATGAAAATGAGCCTTGGGAAGGTCTTGCTTTTGGTCCTCATGGCTATGAAAACGCAGCTTATCTAACCTTCCGCAGCAAGTAAAAAAAACCCAACAAACCAAACCAAACAAACAAACAAAAAAACCCCAAAACAACAAAAAAAAAAACCCACAAAAAAACCAACCCAGCTCTAGAATTTTACTAGCCCTTATTTGCTACTCTTGGTATTTTATTTCATCTTGGAAATGATTTTGTATCCATGCTTAGTGAAAATACATTTCTGCTACAGTCTCTGTGTTTTAATTATAGAGCATTAAATGAATCATTCTATGATATCAGTATGAAATTCACCACACTTATTTACTCTTATGATTAAGATAAATGGGTTTGTTTGTTGGGCAATTTTATCAATTTCACTTGAAGAGTTTCCTCAGAACCTGCGGTTCACTCCCTGAGGATTGCCTGTCTAAACTTCAGGAAGTATAATTGACAAACTCCTACAACTTTCAGTTTTTCTGGTGGTTCAAATAAAGAATGCTGTATTTTCTGTTGAAATCAAGAAGTAATCTTGCTATAACAGGTTGGTGATTTTTTTTTGAGCCTTGCAGTTTGCTTCCTGGTCACGCGTTAATTATATTTAAAATTGGTTTAAGTTGATTAGGCAATAAAGTCTAAGCTTGCAAAAGAGATTGATCTTTCTTGATAACTTGGGTTGATCTAGGAGATTTAGGGGCTTGTGCTAATTGTATCTCAGTTAATTATCTGGAGGTCACATTCCACCATGACTGTATCAAGTGAATCAGCCCTAGCTGCAAGTTTATTCTGTGAATTTGGAACAAGCCCTTTTGTGCACCTAAGTTTTGTATGTCCTAAGCAGTGAGACTGAAAGAAAAGAATTTTCCCACCAAAAAAAAAAAAAAAAAAAGTGTTCTCAACAGACCAATTTTTTGACAAGATGTGAATGTTTTTAAAAGGAATTTTTAAGGGAGAAAAATTTTGAAAACACGTGTCAGGTGTCTGCTACAAAGTGTTAGAGAAAACAAAATGTGCCATTAAAAGACTTTGGGAACTTTGAGATTTTTGAACTCAAAAGACTTTGAGCACCTACTTTTGCAGTTCTAAACCTATTCAACTATTCTGATAGCATTTTTGCTGAAGCTGAATTTAAAACTCTTGAAACTCTGAGTGAGGTTTAGGGCACATGGCAGTCTTAATATAATCCCCAAAAGGGTCGATTTGGATTTTGTAGGTGAAAAGTGATAAAATTCATAAAGGCTTCTTGTGTAAGTATTTTAAATGAATTTCTGCCACAAGGCACATGAAGATTGTGTGTCACTGCCCTGGTGCTCTCTGCTTGAAGGCAGGGAGCTGGAGCCTGGTGCAGGACCAGCTCTGTTCTCACATTCAGAAGAAAGCCTCAAATTCTGGTGTAAATTTTAGCATTGCTTTTTCTTCCTAAGCAGGTGTGAAAGTAAAGAGCTGGATGTTGAAATAAGGAACCTGATCGGGAAGAGCAACACTTTGGAGTCGTGTGAGGACCCCAAACCTCTTGCCCAAGAGAGGCTGAGCCCTCAGAGAACTTCGTGTTCCCTTAAGGTAATCACAGTGTGCTTTTGCAATGTTTATCTGCCAGGAAAGAACGTTCAGGGGATGTTCTCTGCGGGGCTTGACTATGCATGAAACTTGAGGATTTCTGAAATGATGCAATGAACTTGCTACACATTTCTTTTCCCTGATATAGCTACTTTCTGGTATGAGGAAGAATGACTGAGAAGGTGCTTTAAAAGGTCAGCTAAACCCACTGGTTATTTTCCTGAATGTCAAACCCTATAGCCAGATGTACCTTTTGGATAACACAGATCCTTGGAACTGTGTAACCCCCAAAATACTTTCATTTTTGATGCATTTGGAAGTTCTGATTTAGCTGGGAATGAGCAGAGGTGTGGGAGACACAGACCTGTGGAAGTGTCAGAAAGGCTTTCAGATGAATAGGAAGAGAGGAGAAGGAAAATGATGATGATTCAAACCCACACTTCTGTGGTATTGCAAACAGAAAATCGTAAGCCACCTGCTAAGGCAATTGTCTTTGCCTGCAGCGAAGCCGTGGTTAACAAGCCTGACAGAAACTTGTTCTGGGTTTCCCTCTCAGTTTCACTCCTGTCCCCTGAAACAGCGAGAATAGAAGGAATTTCCCCGTTTTCCACAAACTAGGAACAGGGGGAGGGAGGGGTGCAGAGAGGGGAGTGATTAAACCGTGAATGATCCACCTGCGAGGGATGGCGCTCTTACCTGTGTGACTCCAGCACGGGATGGGGAAAGGAAAACTCTGAAGGCTGCACGCCGAGGCACGGTGCAGGAAATTGGTGAGGAGGTAAAAGGGAGATGACTCTCTTCTACGAAATCCGAAATTACACACAGCTCCTTTCACATGCAAACCGCCATCTCCAGAATGACTCATGACCTCGGGGCACGGAGCTGAGCCGAGCCTGAGGAGACACCGCAGGGTCAGACCAGTGGGATTAGAAACCAGTGGGGGAGAGAGAAGCCACAGGGAGGGATGGGGATTCCCGGAGGCAGGGGAGAAACGAGCGTGGCAAAGCGCAAGTCAGTGCAGAACCAAGCTGTGAAATGACAAGCCACAAATGATCCCATGGAAATCCACAGGTTAGCCTCTCTCCAGCAGAAGGAGACATAGGAAAGGATTTGGGAGATATGGGCAATGTGAGGAGGAAAGAGAAAGGATGTGCTCACCTGGACCCTTTCTGAGGGCTGCTGCAGTGCTTCACACAGGAGACTGTGGCAGTATTTAACCTGTGGTGCTTTTATACTCTTTGCATTTATGGCACTTCTTACCTCTAAAATGTGTGTGTGAGGTTTTCAGAGCTTAAAGAGGGACACTTCATGATATTTCTGCACTAGACACATGCTGGCTGTTTTTTCTTTATATTTCTAAGCTTTTCACTTGGCTGAGTATTGAGCTGGGCTTCAAGTGAGTGACAGCTTGACAGTCCTGTTGAGCTTCAACAACCTCCGTGTAAGGTGCTAGGAGTCCCTGTCTTGGATTGTGTTTTGGGAAAGGAGGTCATATTTTTAACACGTAGTAGAATTTGTGAAGATTATGAAATAATACTAAAAAAGCCCCAGAAAATAGCGGTTTGGGAAATGAGGCTGATTAGGACTTAAAGTGAGGGGCAGATGAAATGTTTAAGAGTTAAGAAAAAGTTAATAATGAAACAAAAGTGTACCCTTCCATAAGTGTCAGTCGTTCATCAGAAGTTTTGTCAGAGACAGCAGGTCATTTTCATTCTGTAACTTTTTTCTGGAGTGAAGAGTACAAATTGCACTCTGCAGAATGGCATTTCCATCTGACCTGAAATCACTTTCAAGACAAGTCTATAAGTGTCTGTAAACAAATTCCCCTTTTTGCCAGGATTTTTTTGCGATAAAAATTTATGAACTTCTCAGCACATCCTTCAGTCTGTGATTCCTTCAGTTGCAGCTTGTCCTGATGCTGCCTTCTCCATTCCAGGAAAGGGAATAGATTTGCATTTTTTGATTTGCAAATTTTCATCTAATTATTTTCACATGGAATCTGGATTTTCATCAGCAGGCCTGAATTTGCAAATGCTTAGGTCCTTGGGAGGCCTTGCCCTTATGGTTAGTGGATAAAGGAAATCCTAAAGCAGGACCCTGTGCTCAAATATTTTGATTTACTCTGAAACCTTGACTGGCTCTAATTTTATCTGGTTCCCACATATTAAGACACAAATTTGCATCTGCACCTATTTTTCTGTCAGAGGGAACATGTAACTGAGCAGCACAAAAGGCTGAGGCTGTGACACAGTAACTGAAGGGAAAATCCCTTTTTAGCGCACCTCTCTGGTGAGCCACAGGGGCCAGGCTGGGGCAGGAAGAGGCAGATTCTTCTTCTGGTTCAAGAGCCAATTTTATTCTTCAGCTAAAATCTCTCATTTTTTACCATTTTGCCATATGCCTCAGAATGGGAAAATGGATATTGTGGCAAACACTGCTGGCGTAACAGCTTCAGCAATAAAGCCGTAAACAAAGCTCAGCTGAAACATAAGCAAAGTGAAGGCTCCCCAAAAGCCACAAATTTTAACCCAAGTAATCTCAGAGTTAATCTAGCTTCTACCAGTCTGCAACAGAACAATAAATTTAAAAAAATTATAATAAAAGAAAATCCCCAACAAACCTCACAGCAGATGCATGACCAGCTAGGAAAAAAATTACTTTGTCATTTTGTATGATTTTATCATCATCAAGGAAAGCCTCACATTTGATTGCATCAGGCCTTTTAGTGAGTCTTGGTTTCACTGCAGTTACTGAACAGACAGAATTTTCAGAAGTGAGAAATGGTTTTCATTATGTGAATTTGAGTGATATTTTGTAATACTGTGACACAAGCTGTTCCCAGAATTAAGATCCAGCACTCTGAAAATGAGAACTTTTATCATCTTGTGGTGCTGAGGCTTCTGAGAGGGTTCAGTGCTGGCCACAGCTCCAAGGCTCTGATTTTTCTCCCACTGCAAGCTTCCCAAAGATGCCTAAAAGGCCTTTATGCCCAGGAAGCTCAGGTCATCCTAGAATACAAACTAAAATATTTTTCATTTTTCAACAAGACATGAAAAAAAAAAACAAAACAACAATCTCAAAGCTGCTACTAATAGAAATTACAGATTATCATGGAAATAAATTAATAAGAGGCTTCTAAGTTGTTGTAAGATGCCACTTGGGAGTTAACTTAGGAAGTGTGAGGGGCAGCAAATTTTCCTATTTACTTTCTGAGCAGCTTTTTCCATACCTGACAGATTTTTTAGATTTGTGACTGCATTTGCAGTCTGATTGTCAACTGGAATTTTCCAAGCAATTTAAAACTGTTTTGTTCAATAGCTTCAAACCAAGTATAAATGCTTTAAAAGATTTATGGGGCTTTTTGAATTCTGAAACCTGATGGGTCTCAAAGTGTCCTTCTTTCAAGGATTTCTGTATATCTCAGGTTTCTGCAGTATTGTTGCACATCTAAGTTTTTTGCGATAGCAGTAAACATAAACAAATATAGTGTCTTTATCCCTGTCATATGAATGAAAATGAATTTTGTCATCTCCTTCTCTTTCTTTTTGGTGCTATTAACTGTTTTCACAGAGACAGGCAATGATTTTGCTTCAACCTCCCAGTTTTTGCTGGAAAAATAGCACCACCTCTGAAGAGATTGAGTTTTTCTTCCCTACTTATTGCCATTTCTTCTTTTGATACAGATCTCAGACATACTCTTCTCTCTCCAGTCTGTTTTTACATGGCAGTCAGTTTTCCCTATGAATGCTAAGCTGGATGAGAGAGGCACTGAAAAGTACTTCAGTCTTAGTTCTATTCTGTCCAATTTTATGTAAAATCATTCACTTTATTGTGATTATGATGTAAAAAATTCAGATTATTGCAGTCATGAAGGAATCACTAACAAAGGACTTGGTGTTCTAATGTCCAGGTAGCTTTCCAGGAAACTACTCAGCTCTCCAGGAAACTGTTGTGACCTAAATTACAGAATCAACCAAGGTCTCAGCCTCATCCTCTCTTCAAAGTAATTTGAGCATTGATATCTTTCAAGTGGGAACTGTGATTCATGAGTGGGGCTGAGTCCTGGGTTTGCTCCGCTGTCCCCACTGCGGGGATGCTCAGTGCCTCACTCACCACATCCCAGCGTGCTCTTGTGAGGAAACCAGAAACTGGGGCTGCCTCACCTTGCAGGCCACACCATAAAATGCAGCTGTTCAACCTGAGCTTTCTCCAAAAGGGAATGTGCTGCTGGAGAGGGGATGAGACTGGTGAGAGTGGGAGCTTGGGGAAGGGGCAGCATCATCTCCTTCAAGAGCAGATGTGCAATGTGGAAGGTTTGGGATTGTATTTTTATTAAGCAGATGTCCAATGTTGGTGCTGTTCTGCACCAGTTTATAGTCTTCAGTGCTGTACCTGATAAGCTTAATGTCTAGTTTTGATATTGGTACAGATGAAATTCTTCCAACTTCTTAATTAAAATAACCTTTGTTTTTAATTTTTCTCTTCATTCACCACAAGTTTTCTAGCTGCTCCATAAACAAGGGGGAAAATGGAAAGAACCTCAGGGTAGCAGGACATATTTCATATGCAAATATTATAAAATAGTGGCTTTCTTCCAAATTGGGGTCTGTATCTTGCAAAAGAGGAGTTGCTTAGTCACACATTGTGAACCAGAGATCTGGAATGTGGCTGCAAAATTTCAGCATTTCACAGGATTGCTTTACTTTCTCTAAATCTGTTTTTGGAAATTGAGAGAGGGGTTTCTATTATTTCATGTCAAACTTCACAGGCTAGCTTTCATTCCTTGAAAATGAAATAAGCAACCTTTGCTGCCACTGCAAAAGCCATAGACCCAGAGATCTTTCCACAATAGGGAGCAGAATTTTTCTTTTATGCTTCCCTCTGAAATCCATTATTATTCAGAATTCCAAGACTGAAAATGAGAACACTTTGCACTTTTCTGTTTCGTTCTGACTTTGTATAGGAAGTCTGTGGAAGCCTTTTCTTTGTTAATTTTTTCTGTGAGCTTAACTTAGCATGGTTAACATCTTCCTCCAAATGGGAAACTGAGGCACAGGTCTGGGGCGTTGGGTACCTTTGAGTACCCAAGTCTTGCATGTCTTGAAGCTGGATCTGTGCCCCGGTAAGACAAGTGGCAGAAGTACAAATAAAACATCTGTCATTCTTCATCTGTGTGCAGCTTTTCTTTGGGGAAACAAATCAATTTTCCAGTGTTGGTTTTCCCCTAAACATCTTGGGGTTTTTGTATGGGGGTGCTTTTCCCTGTAGCTGTTAGCAGACTTTGCCATTGCTCCTTTAGAAGCATGACTCACTCATTTTTCTGTTCTGATAGTTCACTCTTAGTGTCAATAATTGTTGTAATTACTGAAGTCCTTTTTTACAACTGGAAGCAGGGATAGAAAAGCCTGTCCTCTTATTTACTGAAAAAGCAAATACCCTTCCTTCCCTTACATGCAACTTCCTCTCTGGGGGGAACTGGCCTGGCAGTTGTGATTTCCATGCACACAAAGCTGAGAACCTTGCCTGGCACATTAGTCATAGGCATTGTGCTTCATCCATTCTGGGAAGCCCCAGGCAGGAAGGAGGAAAAGGTTAAAATCAGAATTCCACCACTACTTTCTGGATCGTGGCAGCTCCCACAGGCAGCGCTCCTGTATCTTCTGGGTCTGAAAGAAATTCTCTTGCTCTTTTAGCCAACATAAAATCTGTTCCATTGCTCTTCTTCCTCCAAAGAGCCACAGTGAAGGAAGCGCTCCAGGCCGGCTTGGATGCAGCTGGGCAGGTGGGAGTGACATGGAAGCTCCAGCAGAACCATTGCAGGTAAGTGGCTGTGTTGGCTGTTCTCTGAAGTGTTTTCTGATTAACAGGAGCTGCTGCAGGTCACTCCGTAGGTTGACAGTTATGGGCTGATCTTTGTGCTCTAATCGATTTTTCTCAATGAGTTGAACTGTGTAAGAATGGAAGGCAATGTTAGGAATATTTTTGCAGATAGCATTCTTAGAAAGAAGCCCTTTTCTAATGGGGTTTTTTTGCCCTCCAGAAGTTGCACAAAGGGTGCAAAGTGGTTCATTTGAGTGACCCCACAACTTCTGTGAGCAGTATTTGGGCTAGTTGGTGCCTAGTGCATGTGTAGTTGTTAGATTTGTGACTTGTCCTATTCACTTTATTACTATTCTTAAACATGCTCTTCAATATATGCCTAAGGCCTAGATGCTGAAAGCAATTCAGCATGGGAATAACTCCATTAGCTGCCAGGTATTGCTTCAGATACTCTAAATTAAACATGTCAGTGAGCTACAAGAAGAGGGATTAAGTGTTTTCTGGCTTGGAAGTCAAGGGCTCCACATCAGAGTTCAGCAGCACTGGCCATGGGGCAAATATGTGGTTGGGATTTTTGCCTTTGAAAAGACACAGCAAAACTGTCCTTTGATCTTCATTGGTATTCAGCATTAAATTCTGTATCGACAGAAAATTTATTCCAGACCTCAGAATTGCTCACACCATTATTCTTGTTTTTCATACAGTGGTTGAGAATTTAGGGAGGGAAACAAAAATCCCTGAGCATGTATCTGACCAAAGCATGTTCTGTTTTTATGAGGTTGTCTCTTTTTTCCAGTACAGCTCTCTCTCTCTTGCTAATAGATCACATGTTTGTTTTCATGATAATCCATGGAAACTTCTTGGAAATTATGATATAGAACACTGCTATTATAAAAATGAGGGTCTAGCTGCTGCTGTCCTGCGTGGGTGAAACTCCACACTTTAAAAAAATGGAACATTTGCAGACTGATCTTCTAAATTTCTCCAAATGGCCTATTTGTTTTCTGTGTTGCTTGCAAGCACTTACCAGGGGCAATCCTACTAATTATTCTAGTTCTTGTAAATGAGGGGAATTACTTACACCCTCTCCAAGTCATGCTCAACTTTTGTGGCTTGTACTACTTGTTTGTATTGCCATCTGCAAGATAATTAAAATCTTCTTCTGTGTTCTGTGCCTCAGATGGTACAAATAGATACAATTTCAGTTATTTCAGTGGCTATTTGCATAATGCTTCAATTAAAACACAGCCTGAGTGGGTTTAAAGCAGATGTATGCTCCAGAATCAGCTGCCAGCAGGTGTGAAGGTATTTAGATACAAATTTGGTGTAGGAAAAAGTTTGCATCAGTTTCTTTATGTGCACCTGTAAGGGTGGATGGGAACTTACATGAGAATCTTGAAGAGAACAGGCCAGAAGCATTAATTTTTGAACATTGCTTTTCTCCAGTCAAGGCACACATTACTGAGCAAAAAGAAGCCTTTAGCATCCAATTCTCTGGAGCAACAGATCCTCACACTGGAAAGACAGAGACGAGAGGTAATCCTAAATATTCCCTTAAGCACATGGTGACTGGTTGTACCATGCCTATGGATCTGAAAGAGCAGGGGTTTATTTAGTACAAAGGGCAAGTTTTATTAATGACCACTATTGCTAAAGGCCAAGGAACAACAAGCAGGGTTTGCACTCAGTAGTATCCCAGTCAGTGGGAGTCTTCCATTGATTTGTTTGAAGTCAAAGACCTTTTAATTGGAAATATGTTCATGGAACTTGTAGAAAACTAGCAGGAAAGCCCTTGGCCATTTAGGATTTGAAGCCTGGGATTTGTGCAGTGCTGCAAATGATCCGCCTGTAGCTTGTTGTGTATTTGCATGTTTCCTGAGTGCTGCTTCCTGAATGTTCATTTGCTTTAACCAGAATACCAAAGCGCTGGCAGATGGGCTGCAAGGCTTGCCAAGCCTTAAACTTGCTTCTTCTGAAATAAATGAGCTAGCCAGATGATGAAGAGGTTTGGAACACTCACTGACAGGGGATTCGAATGCCAGTCTGTTTTTGATTTACTGAAAATGTTGAAATAAGTGTTATTTACTGTGCCTTCCTGGTAATTACAGCTTTTGGAGGTGAACAAGCAGTGGGATCATCAGTTTAGAAGTATGAAACAGCTTTATGAAAAGCAGGTAACAATGCTGACAACTTCTGTTGCAATATGTGTGCCACCTGCTGACAGTCAAGTCTGTGTTTAAATACCAGCCAGCCATAGCCATGGTAAATATCTTACTTTGTCTTGAGCTCATAAACTGAAAAAGCTTCATCATATAAAAGAGAAGCCAATGTGTGTCAGTCTTCAGTAGGACAAACTAACCAGAGAAGCAAAATGTCCCTAAAATGATAGGGTCAGTATGGACATGACAGCAGAGATCTTCATGCCCTCCACACTGTAGTGAAAATTACACATAACTGAGAGCACAATGAACTGAAAATCAGCCTGGTGTGCCCAGCCCCTGATCCACATCATCACACTTATGCTGGTTCTTGTCCCATCTCTTGTGAAGTCTGGGTAAATTCTCCATGAAAGTTGCCCTCTGTAAGCAGAGACTCTCAAAATTAATTGTAAAGAAACATTTTGATTTCTGTTTTCTTTTCCATCCAATATCCAATTGACATAGCTGTTATTCCTTGCTTATGGCTGCATGGTGTCATTGCTGCAGACATTATCATCAGCTGCCTAGTGAAGTTCAGTGCTTACAATTTTGTCTGGTATTCCAGAACCCGAGTTGGTTCATTGACTGACACTTCTTGTCTACTGTTTCCTGCTATGAACAGGAAGTTTATACAATGAATTCATGTGCTTATCAGGAAAGTTTTCTCTTTAATATTTTCCAGAAAGCTTTGCTGAGATCTGAATCATTCCTTTCCTATTACCCCCAAAGAGAAGAGCAATCCAAATGGCTCTTCATCATTTATTCTGGAACTGTTTTTATGCCTCTGGCTCAACACCCTGAAGGTGCTGTGCCTTTCAGAGTGCCCAGCGAGCCCAGCATGGTGTGTGTCACTTGCTTTTCAGCTGGCAGAGATGAAGGCAAGGCTGGACGTGTCGGAGAGGAGAGTGAGTGAACTGAAGCAGGAGAGGCACTGGCAGAATCCAGAGGAGGAGAGGTGGCAAGTGCTGGGCAGAGAGAGGCTGCTGCAGGAAAAGGTAGGAGGGTGCCCTGTGGCACCCCTTGTGTGCTCTGTGCTGAGCTCTCTCTTGCCTTTCATCTTTCTCCCCTTGCGTGGGTTGTGCAGAGGCCAGAGGTGAGACTGTGGCTCCTCAATATCCTACCCAAGGCTGCTGAGCTGCCTCATCACAGAACTATGTGTAGAGAAAGAGTGATTTCCATATGAGTGGCAGACACCACAACATTTGTGTGTGGAGGGGAGGGGGGGGTAGAGAGCAGGTTGATTTCTACTGCACAGATTTCCCTCCTCACAGTTCAGTTCAGGGTGAATTTCTGTGTGAAGGGAAATGCTGCAGTTATTTCAAATGGAAGAGGAACAGCAGTGCAGGTGTTACACAAAGTGCTTGGCAAGAAATACTCAAGGTGTGAATGCAGCTCCAGCCCCCCAGGTTTTGGTATTGACAGTACAGCCTCTCGTACATGTGCAGCTATCTCAGCTCCCTGCAACTATCACTGACACTGGCAGTGCAGTTATCAGAGCTGGAAGTGTCTGGGCTCATCAGCTGCTTCAGAGCGGTGTTCACCTCACCCTCAGAGTGGTTGGGCTGCTCTTTCAGGACTCCTTGGGGGCTTTTGCATCTCAATTCAGATCCATGAGCTGGATTCCCACCTCAGTAAAACCACCAGCCTGAATGATGGGCACCTGCACAAAACTTTGTGCTCCATTTTAGAAACCCCACAGAGTGGTGCTTCCTGTTCTTATTCTGCTTCATGGTGTCATGTACTTCATGACCTCTGGTGAGAGTTTCTGGATGGTGATGATGGCTGAAGTTGGGCTTCTCTATTCACATGGTAACCTGAAACAAGTTGCATCGCTTCCAGATGAGATATGAGTTAGCTGCTGCAGGAAAAGAAATGCAACCCCCTTAGCTTACATCTGCATAGGCAGAACATCCATCTTACTTGCTCATCAATTAGTCCCAGCTAAACACACATTTGATTCCAAATCCATAGAGCAATTTACATGTTTTAAGACAAACGATGTTATGCACTTGCTGAATCACTGCCTGTATTTGCTCTGAGTGTTGATTCAGTGTGAGACAGTCCATATTTTTGTTCATGCTACTGCCTGCATTTTAATGGAAAAGAGCTACCATTTTATAAAATACAGTCTCTGATTTTTTTACTGCATACATGAATAATGAACTGAATGACAATATAGTCCTTTTTTTTTTTTTTGGTGGGAACAGGTTAACCAGCATTGACCTTTGGTCTTAAATCTGCAATTTCTTGAAAGTTTCACATTGAGCCAGTAAGTGCTTGTCAGCTTGAGCTAGCTGCTGGATGAGTTCCTATACTTATTGCAGAGATACCCTGCTAATCTTGCCTGGTTTTTGGAGAAAATGAAATGTCCCAGCTAACTTAGAACACAGCAGAGTCAAACCTCCTCATGTGTAAGCAAGTTACTCAGGGGTGTTTTTCACTGGCTCAATTAGCACATAGTGATGAACTTCTGATGAGCCAAACTGTGACTGGCTGCGCAGAGATGAGCCTTTTACACAGAAAAACACCCCCCATTCCTGTGGTGTGCTGTGCCTGTGATTGTTGGATCTCACTTTTTTATTCACATAAAGCAGCTGCACAAAATATTTGAAATACTTTTTTTTTTCTGTTTTCATCTTCAAATTTGTATGGCACTGGGAATGGCTGGGGCTCCACCAGCGCTTAGCCCTGGTCTTATTCTCTGAGTACATAAGAGAAATGCAGGTCTGGGGTAACTGTGGATGTGATTTTGATCTGCTTGGCCTGCCAGCATTCCCATGCCTTCGTGCAACTGCAGAGAGCAGGGATTTAGTCTGGTATGTTGTGTCTGTCTCATCATATGGTGAGTGGTCAAAACCATTTCTACAGACTTTATCATATCTGGGTGTACTAATGCTCTGCCTTCCTGCTGCCTCCCTTCCCAACTGTGGTTGGGACAACAAAAATGCAGCACATCTGTCAGACAGAAGATTATTTGGGAAATTGTTCTTGAAAAATGCTTCCATCTGCATTTCTGCAGCATCTCTCTGTATTTTTGCATCCCAGAAAGATACAGAGGTCCTTAGTGAAGCTCTCCATGAACTGAAGGAAGAGAACAGGCTCCTGAAGCAGAAGAATGCCTCGATGACCAGGAGGAAGGAATACTATGAGAGTGAAATAAGTCGTCTCAACAAGGTAGGAGCAGGAGTGAGCCACTGATTCCTCTAATTGTGGTATCTCTGTTGTGCCTGACCTACCAGATAGCAGCTTTTCAGTTCTGGGTGAACAACCTGGTGGCAAACACATGATCACCATTTGGGAGCTGGGGAAACGAGCAAGAACTCACTACAGCTGAAACCTGTGCATGCAGGGTCTCATTCCTTGGCTGCTAGCAGGGTTGCATTGCAAGGAGAAAAATTCAGAGAGTATTTGGCTTCTATGAAACCTCTCTACATGTCATGTCTAAGCCCTTCCTCTACATCCTCCCTCCTCAGAGCAAAGAGGAAATGGCACAAAGATGCTCCTGTATGCACCTAGCAAAAGACTGTGGTTGAAAAGAAAGGTCACACAGCTTAGAAACTCATTTTTCGTGTATTCTGTGTTTGAGAATGATGGCTTCTCTTCAGAAGACATGGTCCTGTCCTGGTGCTTAAATCCATATACACACATATTCATACCTATAATATTATGTGTATATATGTTTCACTGAGGAAATTGTCTTTAAATAGCTACATGGAATTTTTTTAACTCAGGGAAAGTAATAAATGTAATTTTGTTTAATCAAAAGATCACATAAAGCAGTGGGTGTTTTCTAACAATTTTGTATTTAATGGTGAACCACAAACACTTCCTGAGGAAATGCATTGCAGTAACCATTGCTGTGTAACTTGAATAAGTGTTTTAATAAGCTAAACGGCCATGATGTGCAAAAGTCAAGCCAAAAACATAATGCTGCCATAAGAAAAAATCTGACAGAGCCCATGATCTCTAGCTCTTTTTGAAATGCATTGACAGGACTTGCTCAAAGCTCCAGTCTAACTTTAATTCAATGCCTTGTTTGTTAAACAACTTATTTAAATGTTTTATTTTGCTGTCTTATGATGTGGCTATAATAAGACAGATGGGATATATACACCATTCTTTAAAATGAAGCATCAATTTCATATACACTTTCCCAACAGTAATTTACTGATTTTCAGTGCATTTGCATCCTTAAAATCTCATGTCATGAGTGCACATGAGACAGGAAGGGACCCTCTGTGCCCTTTTAACTTTATTCCCCTGCTATCTCAGGTTCAGCCACTTGAAATTCTTACAAATTCTCTGAAATCAAACAACTTTTTCTTCTTTTTGTGTGAATGGATAAAGCAGGGTCTCACAGTGTTGTGTTCCAAATGCAGTTTAGGAATAATCTTCACCTTACCATTAACTTTTTGAAGATTGATTTTTCCAGATTTTTCTTTTTTTTCCCCCTCCCTAATTCTGAGTTGTAGAACCTCCTCAAAAAGATACTAAAGGGGGATTCAAAGGGGCAGAAAAAGGGTGTCAGTATTTTCACCCTCCCAGTTTTAGGTTCAACCTTCTGAATGTATTGGCATGGAACACCAACTTTGTCACTATTATAACCAGCTTCACTTCTGCACAATTCTTAGGGACAGCACCTCATCAGATAAAAAGCTTTCCTTTTCTGTGCTTACATGGAAAATGCTTGGTTTTTGTTGGGCCTTGGATAATTAATACCAATCTTGGATTACTTTGGATGCTGGTTCTCCTGCTTGGCCAATTCTTCCCTGCTTGCCTCTTCTCCCTCCAAATATCTTCCTTCCTTCCTGCCTGAGTTTGGGCAGCAAGGAATGGCTGAGGATCATCAGCATGAATTCAACTTCTAAAAGGGTAAACTTGTAAAAGGGATAAAGTCAGGGATTTGTATTTTATGTGAGAGAATGAAAAGTGATTAGTATTTGTGCTAGAGTAAAGAAAAGAATATATAATTGTAATGTGTGGTTATAGGCAGAGAGATGTAGGAGTGATTTAAATATTCCAACTCAACGGAGAGCTGTGTAGTACTGTGAAAATAAAGTCTGAGAAGAACCGTGGCAGAATTTCAGTGTAGAACAGGTAAGAGTGATACCAGTGTTGTGTGTATTCGTAACTCCCTCTAGTGACAAGCTATGGAGACGACACGACTTCCTCTCAAACAGGAGGTTTTACTTTGTTCCACGTGAAGGAATCCCTACTTTTAGTGAAAAAAACCTGTTTCAGTCAGACTTTACTGTAGTAAAGTGGGTTTATATCCAGTGTGTATAATTGAAGCAACTGCAAGTGAAATGGAAACTTCTTCCTAATAATTTTAAAGGATATTTTTTTCTTTTTCATGTAGTGAATCTCTGTTTAGAAATTTTGCTGTTTGATGTTGCAGGCCCTTCTGGACACGTTGAAAAAGCAGCACCCACCTGTTGTTGGGACTCTTCCAGGGAAGGGTGACAGGAACAGCATCGAGGAGATGAGAACCCAACTTGAAGTTCTTAAACAGCAGGTAAGAACAGCTCAAGTGAGCCTGGATGGATTCACACAGCATCGTTTTGCCTTCTCTCCCAGGGACTGTGCTTGGTAGACTTGCTGTGTGGAGCTTCTGAAAGGAAGAGCCAGTTTAGCCACAGCCCTTTGGGATGATGTTTCCCCAGATGCTGTCATCACAGCAGAGTCCACAAAGTGGAACTGAGTCCTGGCAGAGGACTGGAGCAAGGGCTTGTGGAGGACTCAAAGCAGCAGAATGGCTCTCCTGACTCCTGGAGGTGTCCTGCCAGCTCTCTGTTAGGGGCTGAATGTCATCCAGAGGGAATGCTAAATTTCATTAATTACTGGTTGTGTTTTCTGATCCTTTTATCTTAGAAGTTGCCACTGTAGAGAATTATCCAAAGATCCTAGTCTTGGAAAACTAGAGCATTGGCACTGCAGTTTTTCTAAGTGTGAGGCAAACCATTTGCATTCATAACCTGCATCCTAAGGACTATATATTTGTATCTATTTATTTTTTAATCTTTGTTCTGAGCAACTCAAATGCTTTGTGCACTGTTTTTCTTTCCATATGAAAGAATCTGTTTAAAAACAATATAGTTTTCAGATAATCTTAACACTTCAGGTCTGTTGTCCTGGATAGTGTCAGGGTTAACATTATTGACACACAAATGGATGTGATCAGAATGGGAATTTTATTCAATGGGAATAAAATACTTGTTTCTGTCACGTTTGACAGCAGAGCCAGATTTTGCTCTCTAATGTAATGCTTGCCACATGCTGGAGAACAAAATCCTGCACTTGATTGTACTGTAATGAGTTATTTCATTCTACACAATAAAATAGAGTAAACCAGGTTTTTTTTCCAAAATTCTCATGGGGTATCCATTTTATGAATGTGTTTTTCTAGTTGTATAAATCAGTACAGTGAGTCCAGACTTCTACATGGAACGGAGCAGAAGGCTCCAACTGGATGGAGGAGGGACTCCTGGGACAAAGAGTGACGTGACAGAGTCCCAGAGGAGCTTGGCTGTCATCAGCCCATCCCTGGTCACAGCAGTGGAGATGAAGGCATTCATTCCTTGGGAGATGTCCCCTCTTTCTCAGGGCAACAGGATAAATGGCAAAACTGTGCCAAAGAGGTTCCCTTGCAGCTCCAGCAGATTGTACAGCTGGGGAGTGGGAGGGAGGTGGGACAGCAGAGAAGGAATTGGGAAAAAAAAAATAAGGAAACACTGAGAAGTGTGTAGATGAACAAGGGATGCAAGGATTACTGCAAGTGACAGTTTTGTCTCTGCTTTGGAAGGTCAGGAAAAGAATTTTTTCTTCACATAGAACCCTGTGCTGACCTTTTTCTTCCCCTGAGGTATGAACATTTTTCTAGTCCTTCTGTGAGGTCATAGCACTGCTTCCAGCAAAAAGAAAACTGGATCTGTCCAATGGGCAGGGCATGAGCCACAGCAAGCAAGTTTTTTGGGAAGAGACTGTCAGCAGGCTTTAGTGAGTAACCAAGAGGACATGAAAGGGCTTCTGAAAGTTCTGGTGGTGGTTCCCACCCAAACATGCCTTTGCTGTTGTTTGTCAGTAGAAGTGCCACCAACATCCAGCTTCTCACCAGGTGGATCCCTGCCCATTAGCTGAAGAATTAAGGCAGTCATCTGAACACCAAATAATTTATGAATTTGTGTTTTGTTTCTAAATCTGTGTGCTCACTGCCTGTGCCTGGGGTGGTCAGATATTTTTTAATGGGATGAAGCTCTGTGATTCCTGACCACATAAAAAAGAGCTAACCCACTATGTCCTTCAGCATTTGCAAGGCAGCTTATTTTCTAGGAACAGGGTCAAACATCTGTATTTCCATTGGGAATTGTGTACATTCCATTCCATTTGGAATTGTGTATATTATGCTCCCCTCTGCCTCTACACTGGGCCTGGGAAGTTCTTCTCTAATTCCTTGCACCTGAGGTGTACAGGAGGGAGTTAAAAGTGCCCATAACTGAAGAGAAAACTGGAAAAATGTTGGGTAAAATGTTTGTTCTCCTACTGCTAATCCCTTAAAAAGATGGATACTAGTATTTGCTATCTCATTTATAATATTTGAAACTGATATTTGCCAGACAGCGTTTTGATGTCCAAGGTTGTACAAAAACTGGCACTGGGGACTGTTTCAGTTTTCAATTTCTGTTTCAATTGATGAGTGCCACTAGAGTATGGCCATTAATTGTCACTTTGCATCAGTCCCAAAAAAAGACCAGGGAAACTTTTGTTTGGAAGATTGCAGGGAGCAGGGATCCCCTTGGAATTCAGCCTTCTGCTAGGGCAGTGTTTAGAAAGCAACCAAGCCACAGAGTGGCCCTGCTGAAGCTCACACACTGTTCATGATGATTGCAGGTCCAAATATACGAGGAGGACTTCAGGAAGGAGAGATCTGACCGAGAGAGGCTTAATGAGGAGAAAGAAGCATTGCAGAAAATTAATGAGAGATTGCAATCTCAACTGAGTAAACTCAGCTCTCAGGTATGAGTCAAAAGAAAGCTCCCATTGCCAGCACATGTGTGTTTTATTTTTTTTTTTCTCACTTTCCACACAACTCAAGGTTTTCTGGCTTCCATTAATTGACATTGGATTTTATATGAGGTCACCACCTGGGATGAAATCATTCTGAAGTAATGCAGTAAGAAGATGAGAAACGATTAGAGAAGACTTCCAAAATAAGTAGATGAAGGGAGTACTTATTGCAAAAACTTTTCAAACATATCTGAAAATGGAGGAGGCGGAGAGTGGACACAACCAAAAACAAGTCCAGAGGACTTTGATTGTTTCACTGGCACTTGATATAAGAGCTGTAAGATCAAACCAACTTTTGAAATAAAGAGCTTCTGTAGTTAATCCTGACCTCTGCAACTGAATTACAGAGTGATGTTAATATCACTGAGGAAAAGAAGGCTCTCTATACAAATTAGCTGAGCAGCCTCTGCAATAATTTTTTTCTTGCAACATCCTTTTTATCTCTTCAAAGTAGTATCAGTAGGAAGCCATAGTAAAATCATGGCATGCAAGACTCTGAGCTTTCTCAATCCCCATTTAAGAATGACGAAATTCTGAGGTTTCCTGTCTTGAAAAAATTGTGCAATGCTTTAAAAGAACGGCTGATTACCAAAATGCTCTGTGGTGATTTATTGTCCTCCCCAACATTGTTGTGACACGGAAACTTCAGGATTGCCTTATTCTCAACCAAGCCATGCATCAGAGGTGGTAGGGTCTTGCTGAAGTCTTAGAGGCCAGGTGCTGCCCAGTGCACCAGCAGTTCACACTGGAGATCTTCCAGTTTGTCTCTTCCTGCCTTGGGATTTGATTAAAGAGAGCATCTTGAGGATTTTAAAGATGAGAGCAAGCATATAAAATATTTATTAGTTTGTTTTCTTAAGTCAGATTATTTAGTTGTGACTCACAGAGTCACAGAATATTAATCATTTTTTACCCCTCCTTACTGTGTCCTTAGGCAAATTGCTCTTGACTCTACTGGAATATAGAGGGCCTAAGAAAAGGCAGACCCAAATCTGAGGCACACAACTTTGGTGCTAAACCAAAATTATTTACTTAATTTATCATGCAAGTGACTGCCCGTGTAGTTCTGCTTCAAACTATTGAAAGCAACTGTGTGTAATGAAAATACAGAATTGTTTTTGAATAAAAAAGACACAGTAATGTACTTGTCATATCTTGGGATCAATATTTTCCTCACATAAAAGATGTCAAGACTCTGGTGTGGCAAAAGTCAGCTGTCTTTAATAATTTTTTGAATGATAAGTAGTACGAAGGGTCTAAGCAAGCAGTGTTGCGCCTCACTTGTACCTGAATGATCTGTTGATTATATTCTACTGCTAATGCATTTATTCTTCTTTTCTTGACAGACAAAAGACCTCCCAGTACAGCCTGAGAGGCCCAGTTACCCAGCCCCACTCTTCCTCTCCCCATGTGTCAGTTATGGGGGCTGTGGGATGGTTCTTCACTGTCCGGATCCTCGGGCACATCCAGTGCCTCGCAGGGCCCAGCAGCAGCAGCAGGGCTTGGTAAGGCTCCCACCATCCCCTGTGTGACCCGGACACAGATTTCCTCACAGCGTGGAGACCACAGGTGCCATCACCCTGCCATCCTCAGCAGCAATTGAATCTGTGATTTCCTAGTGTGTTAAGTCCAGATCAAGATTGAATTCACTTTGAAAATACTCTTTATCTGTAATAGCACTGAGAAGAAAAACAGGGTTCCTTTACATTTGTTTGTTAATTTAAAAAATAAGGTTGGTTGATTGGAGTCTTGCTGATTTCTTAGATTAATTTATTCCCATGACAGACATGCAGAGTTCTTTCTAGCTGTATAATTACCCCACTTCAGAAGTAGGGATCTTCTCTGAGCCTTCAACATAAGATAATAAAAACCAAATCAGGAGAAGTGGAAGTTCTGTCTGAGTGAGGCTAACACAATGGGAAATATGCCTTTTTTCCTGGAACACAACAGGGTCCTGTCCTCCTCAGCATGAAAAACAATAGCTTTGCTCTGGAGCAGGTTCTGTGAGTGGGAGTTATTTATTCCAAGGAAAATACTGCTTCAAAGAACATTTTTGATGTGCTTTGGGTTATCTAAGTGGGCTGGCTTGTTCCAATCTACTGAGAATGCATTTAAACATGGTGAATGTCATTTTAAATACACAATATCTGATTCTGGCTATAAAGCTGTCACATATGGAAAGATGCTCATTATTTGAGAAATTATAGCTGAATTTTTGCAAAATGCATGTAAGGCTTTCAGGCTGTAGAAATCCAATGGAAAAGCTGTGGTCAGACAAGTCATTTCTGTGCTTCAGGAGTGTGCTTATCTGCCTATTTATCAAAGTTGGAAGTATTGCAGAATGTTTTTCCCTGCATTTGGCCACTGGCCCAGATTATTTTGGCTCTTCTCCCTGAACTTTCATCATCTGGGTTTCTAATTCTGTGAGGGATCACTGGGTTTACAACTTTGTCATTCCT
>NW_005054435.1:664951-687352 GCF_000277835.1 Geospiza fortis | reverse complement strand
TGCTGGAGCGCCGGTGTCAGTCTGACTGGTTGCTTTGTAACTCCCAGTTTCATTCTGACCCTTTTTTTTCAATTCTTTGCCTGTGTGAGTTGCTGCTCTGAGCTTTGGGTACCTCCCTGAGCAATTTGTTAGCAATGAAGAAAGGTGTTAGAATTTAATGGGTGTCCTGATACGTAATCCTGCATGTTTAGGCTGTGCTTTTGCTTTTTCCCCTCTTTTTCTGTTCTTGCGCTTTTTCTTTCCTTTTTACACTCTAGTAGAAACATTTTGGTTAGTCTGATGTGAAATACACATCTTGTTCTTGAAATTAATTCAAGTTTGCAGGGTACAGGTACATAAAAAGAGAATTGATCAGAAAACATAAAATTCACCAGAAACTCAAAAAAACAATGCAAATGAGTGTAATTTGAGCCATTGTTGAAAGACTACCTGTGCTTAAAGCTTGGAATCAAGGTCTACTTTGTTTGCACACAAGCACAGAATTAGTTAATAATTCCTGTGACTGGTACAATTTACGTTGAAATACAATAGCTCCTTTTTTTCCTGACAGTGTATGAGAGTGATTACTGCCGTACAAGCATGAGTGACAGCAAAACATAAAAGTTAAATCTGTTTTCTCTCTCTACAGCTTCATCCTGCCATCTTAATTCAGGCAAAACTTCTGTAGGAGTATATGAAATTTGTTCCCTGCAAATTGAAATCTGCAAGATTCCCCTTGGGGCTACTCAATGATTTTGTCAGAGTAATTTCTGCAAAACAAGAATCATTTTTCCAGTGTAACTAATTTGAAGAAGCAATTACCTAGACTTTGACAAGCTTCCATGGACTACTTATTCCAGACAGACAGCCTAACACAGCTTCAGCTGAAATGGCTGGTCCCAGAGTTGTTTTCTCTAGTGGTAATTTGCTACTCATTTGCCACAGTGGGTGGTTAAACTATAATGCACTATTTCTTCCAAGATTTCCCTGGACAAAACTGTGTCTGCATGGACATAACCTTTCCAGTGCTTCCTCTTAGGAGAAAGATGGGAATTTTCCCTATCCCACGGTGTTTGCAGGAAGTTATTTGGTAATAGCTAATGCTATAGAAACAACTGTGCTAACCTGTGAGCAAAGGGAGGAGGGGAGAGAACTTTATTCCGTGGTTCATTCCTGTCACACTGGAGCATTTTACAGCTGCTACAGATGCATTCAAACTGGAGCAGCTTCACCGGTTAGGTGGGCCAGGTTTCTCTGGGGTTCTTTGGTAGAGGGAGATGCCTGCTGGTATCTTCTGCTGCACTTGATTCCTTAGCCCTTTTAAAGTCCGGTTTGGTTCTCTTAATGTGTCCTTGTGATTTGTGGGATCTAGAAAGGTTTACACCAATTTTTCTGATGCCATAAGAAAGGAAGCAAGCTGGAAGACCGGGATCGGTGGAAACAAACCTAAATAAGATTTTGTTTTAAACTGCTTTTGTATGGCTAATGAGAGGCTTCACAGCACAATTATGTTTTTATCATGTCACTGCTCTTTTCTTTGAAGTGCCTGTGAAGTCCATATTGCTGCAATAATGTTTTATTGTTCTGTGCAGCCAGACTATCGGTGGTATGTTCCTGACCAGCTTCCGCCAGATGTGCAGCACAAGGCAAATGGTAAGACAGCAGCTGTACAGAGCATGTATTAAATGGACTTTTTTTCAAATGGAGGCCTTTGAGGGATGTAGAGTAAACTTTCCTGTCTATCTGTTGAGTGCTTATGTGACAGCTTTGCCTTGGAGAGTCAAGGCTGGTGTGTGTGCACCACAGGTGAGGTTTCTGATGTAATGCCCTCTATGTTATAGCTTTGTTGCTATTCATAAAATGTCTCTATTACACATTATAGGATCACACATTTGCCTCATTAAACACCTAGTAATAGTCCTAAAGAAAAGATACCCTCAGAATTCTCCTTAGAGCTTCTGTTGCTCCAGCGAAGACCGAATTTAATGAAGAGCCGAAACAGGGGGCCAGCATGGGGCAGGTTGAGGAGTCCTTGGTAACAAAGTGCAGGCTTTAGGATGTTGTTTCACCTTAAAGACAAAATGCCCATTGCTGTTCCTGGTCTGTTCTGGTAGTTCAGGTACCAGGTCTGAAAATAGAGCCATGGAAGTGAGCAGAGTTAAATACTTGCCAAAGGGTCAGTACAAATTATTTTTTGGAAACGGGGAGAGTAATTAACATCTGTATCTGGATATTAAATCATTCCTGGATGTTTTGAAGTACTTGTTTCAGACCACCCAAAAGATGGACACTGCCATCCCATGGTGCCAGTGGGTCTCATGTGGGGCTCCAGGGATGCTGAATCCAGAAGCTGCTGTGTTACATCTGGAAGAAGAAGATGGCTACAGAGGAACTATTCCATTATTTGCTGTCATCCATTTTTGCCCAGAAGAGAGGATAGAGCGGGAATGTAGCTCACCAAAATGGCTGTTGGGCATCCCATAATTACACAGCAGCTCTTTGCAGAGTTCTGATGTGGTCACAGGGAAAGTAGTGCTGTGCCTGCACAACAGAACAGGAGATTAATTTTGCCATTCCTCCCACTCAAACTCCAAGTGATTTACTGCACCAGAGGATACAGGGAGGATGTTTCTAACAGGGAATGAAACCAGTCCTGCCACCAACTGCAGCTGTGGTCCAGGGCAGTGCACTGGGGGGATCTGAAAAAGGAGAGCTCTTCTTCCACCCTGCTTGACTACATGACTTGACTTCTCACTCCCTGAGGAAAACTTCTTGAAAATCTCTGCTCTGTCTTTCAATTTCTGTTCCTTGCCCAGAACATCCAAACACCTCCTTCTCAACGGGACAGGGATTAGGATACTTGAGACTTTTCCCTTCCCTTTTGGCTCCAGCCCCTTTAAAGAGGATTTCTTAATAGTGCAGTGTAGGATGTCTGCTTTAACAGCTTCTGGGCTCTTATTCTCTTTATCCTGACTGCTGCAACAGATGATTTTGATCATTTATCCATTGATCACACAGAGGTCAAACCCCCACTCTTGAGTCACTAGCCTGGCTTTATGTATTATATATAGTTGTCTATGTTAAATCTGCCTGTAAGTATTTTGGGAAAGGTTTCCAAGATAGAAGCTCCAAGAATATGTGATGAGCAAGAGTTCTTGATGTGCCCATTTCTTTGCTCCATTTCGTACAAGTGCTAATTACACTGGTGGGTCTAAATGAGCCAGCATGTGCAGCAGCATTCCTGGTTCTCAGTTCTCATCCTTCATTTTCTCAGTAGATTATAAAAGGACGGATAAATCTCCTCTCTGCTGAGCTAGGTCTTCATTATAGGAAACAAATCAGCAGTGAAGCAACTTTTAGGCATAAACCAGTTTCCTTTAGGAATGCTATTTCAGTAGATTGATGTTTCTAGGGAAAACCTTTAAATTTCCCTTAACAAATTTTCCTTTGATGCTGGGCATTTTTTCTTAAGTAATAATTATGAAACACAAGTCACAGGTTGTAACTTCAGAGCTGAACACAGTGAAATTAGTTGGGAAACTGGTAGTTTTGATAATATTCCATTTTAAAAAACTGATTTTGAGAGATCTGAAATCTGTGAGTCTCATAATGTGATTGGGACTTTAAAGGTGTATGTCACTAAGCAGGACTTAGTAATTTTTTCTGTAGTTTTGTATAAGAGGAACCTTCACTGTGTTTTCCTCCCTCTCCTGGGAGGGAGGAAGGTGCTTGCACTCAGGTACTTTGGCATTTGTCTTGGGTTCTGCAGGGGTCCTTCTGTCACCAGCTGTAATCTCATGTTTTCTGTTTCTCCTGTAACCATATCTGTACTTCTGACTGACACCATTCTCCTTAGCTGCTGCCATGGTAAGAGGAGGCTGTCTCAAAGGACTGCTGCCCTTGTTAAGCCCAGTTTGTCTTTCTATTTTGTCTAAAAAACATTTTTTGCCATCATTTATATATAATTACCTCTGAAGAATTTTTAAATTAAAAAAACCCCAACCCTTTGCTACAGAAATTTGATGAGCACTATTTGATGCTATTTTCTAAAGTTTGCTCTCCAGACTGTTATTTTCCCCAGAGATATGTTTTGGTAGTTGGCGGAGGATCACTTATGCAATGTTGTGTCCAGCACTGAGCCCCTGTGGTTGTGTGGTGGTTTGGATCTGGCACTTTTAGATTTGAGCCCTTTCTAATAAACTGGGAATAAATTCATCAGAAACAGGAAAGGATGAGGGAAATAGGGTAGGCAAAATGAGAGTAAATAAGAACTCCAACCCTCAAAATCTGCTTAGAACCTCAGATAACTCATAGCCAAGTTCAGCTTGTCCTCCTAAAAAGCAAAGGTGTTTCCTTTCAGGTCCCAATATATTTCCATGAATAGCTCTTCTTTCCCACCTCTGGACTGATCCCTCCCCAGGTACCTTGCTGTGCAGGAAATCTTAGTCCTAAAATATGCTGAAGTTCTCCCAGCCTTGTCTTGTTGGACCAGCAGTGCTGCCTTAGGAGGAAATTTAGCTCCTAAGTCTCTCTGTGCTCTGTTACACTCCTGATGTCAGATTCTGACCTTTTTGTTCTTGGTTATATTGTTCTGTTTGGTTTTTGTTGTTGATTTGGGTGGGTTTTTTCTAATTTTTAAGGAGCAAGGCAAGAAGATTTCCAGCAAATGTACTTAATGTCATTTTACTTGGCAAGCAGTATTGACTTCCTTCCTTATTGAACTGTGCAAAATTGAAAAGACAGTTGTAAAAAAGAGCTTGATCTTGGAGATTTTCCCTGGACCCAGATATTTAATGCAAAATTCTCTGGAAAAAAGGTTTATTGCTCAAAAGCCTACTCGGGGCAAGAACCCTTTTGCATGCTGCAACTGCTGGCACGTCTTGCCTTTTCACTTGCACAGTTAATCCTACTGCATTTCTTTCCTTGGCAGAAATGTTCCCAGTAGATGCATTTAAGGACCCCAGTTACCCCTTCAGAACATCAGATACAACCAATGGGTTTCTCCAGCCTGAGCTGGATGTTTTTATCTTGGATCCAGTGATGCCAGGCACGGGGAGAAGCCCAAATGGAGCCTTTTGCCTCCCTCTCCAGGGGTAGCTCTGGAGGCTTGTGGCAGCAGCTGGTCACCTCCTCGTCTTGGCAAGCTCAGGGAAAGCAGAGCTCAACCTGCACAGCCCTAAGGGTGCCCAGATGAGCACATGGATGTGCCTGCTTACTTCCATTAGAATCTCATCTCCTCTTCCTTTCCAGTCTGCTGCTCCCCAGATTTTTGCCCTGGAGGCACCTAATTTGCTGCTAATGTTGTTATAATTACAGCTAATTGGAAGAAGAGGAGGGAGAAGTGTGGGGTTTGCCACTGAAAATAATGACATCTGTAGGGAGAGGGGGGGGAAATATGAAAAACTGAAAAAAAATGGATTTGTGGAGGTCTTCTGTAAAAACCAGACAGAAAAAAAAAAGTCAATTAATTGACATCTTAATTTTCCTGGAAAAAATCCCAGACCCAGACTAACATTTTTGGTATTAGCATCTCCTCAGCGCATACATTACATGAGAAATTATCAGTGCTTCCAAGTAGTCAAGACAGATTTAATTAGCAGCTTGCCATCCTCATTGGGAATGAAAATGTGATTATTTTCAGCATTTTTACTGATCCAGCTTGATTTCTGGTACTGCAAAAAGGCCATTAGCACACTTCTGATTCCTAACTCCAGAGCATATGAAGTTAAAGTGCTTTTAAAAGTCAGCTTGAGCTGAAGATCACAGAATGTGTTGTAGTTCTTCAGAGTACCAGGCAGAAAAGTCTCTTGGGAAGAGGAACAGGATATGTGATTTAAACAGCTGCACGATTTGATAATTTTATTTCTATGAGCCAACAGATCAGGATTCATCATTCCTGATGTTTTCTCTAAGTGAAATAGTGACTGCATTTGTGCTGGTGCTACTAGAGAAGTGTTAGAGCATTTTTCCAAAACGTTTTGAAGCTTCAGGAAGCATGTGTTGCACCAGAATAGCATCTTTCCTTTCTTCAATTTTGTTTTATTTTCCTAGCTTGAGTGACTTACTATCAAACACATATTTGCACCACAGACACCTGCTTAGCCTTGGGTACTAATTATTGCCGCTGTCAGATTTAGCTGCTCTCTTGGGTGCACCTAATTCCAATGTACGCCTCTGGGCACTGCTAAATGTCAGCTGATCTTTTAAAAAAGTCTGGAAAGATTTTACATGGGGGCTTTAAACCATGAGACCCTACTGTTTGCTCTGTGTCAACCACCAGGATTAGAGGATGGTTGAGAAGGAGACTCCTGGAGCACTCTTTGCTAGCCCCACTCTCTTTTGCTTCTTCACTCCTACTGCCACTTCTATTGGTTTGATTACAGCCTTGTAGTGAAGTACAGTGTTGGATTTGGGGGGTGTGTGTGTGAAAGTGTTACAAAATGGAGGAAAATGACTCCTGAGTGAGTTGCATTTCTCATGTAATTCCCATTGATTTTGCTTTTGCAGATTCCTCTCTGGAGAAGGGAGCCCATCGCTGACAGCCTCCAGCCTGGAGAAGTGTAAACCAAAGGCTGCAAGGGACTCTTGCAACTTCATTATTCTGTTTTCTTCTGGGTTTTTTTTTTGCTCCTAGCTCCTTATCTCTTCAGTGCATGTGATTTATGTCTGGTAAAATCCCTGTGAGGACAATAGAAAAGCAGCTCACACAGGCTGGTGATCCTCAGGATCCAGTTAAACTCTGCTGGGAAGCGTTACTGCCCTTTGTTCTGAAGATGCTGTTTGTGCTGCCTTGTGAGAATCTCTTTAAAAGCCTCATCAGAAGAGATGCAGTTCTTGCTGGGGATTCAGACTGTCACATCTGGTTTGAATTCAAGAGCTTACAAGCCCAATAGTGATCTGATTTTTTTTGTGGTTGTTGTTTGGGAATGATGAGGATTTTTATTTGATTCCAGGGAATGGTTTGTTGATTGATCTCCTTGAATTCTGTCCTCTCCTTCTTGGTTGGTAAAAGGGAAATCTGCTTCACTGTTTAAACCCCTTTGTGTAATTCTGATCAGATCAGGGTACCACCCATGCCAGGCCAGCTAAAAAGTGCCCATTTCCCCTTTTGAGTCCAGGTAGATCTCCTTTTGTTTTGGCTCTCAAATTACATGTAAAACATAATCACCTGGGTTTTTTCTGTGTGTACTTATTTGTATTGCAAGAATTTTAGTAGAAATGTTGAATGGGTTCAACTTCTCAGTGAATATGGCTTTATATTTCCAAATTATTCTTGTAATGAATCTGAACATTGTCATGTAACCTCTAACCAAGAATAAAACCTGGCTTTTTAAGTGAAATTGTATTTAGACAATAATTTTTTTCAGAAAATTTTGGTGGATGAGTGTCCAGCAAACATTACTTGATAATCTACGTGCAAGATTGTCTCTTCCCTTCAGGCTTTTAAGAAGGCTGCTGTTGAGAACAGGTATCCAAACCTGCTGGGCCCCCACCTTGAAAGAAAAAACGGATTTTTGCAGGACAGATGTCATGGTAGCTCAGCAGTGTTTCATGTGGATTTAAATTCTGACACAAACAGTTTTTTGAGCTGTGCAAAGACAGTCATCAGCTACAGGATGGCCTGCATGTGTCATTTCTGCTTCTGGAACAGGTATTTCCATTCCTTTCAATATTCAAAGGCCTGTGCATAGAAATAATAACCTTACAGCATTAAACATGTCCAGCATTTGATTCTGGGCTCAATGGGGAACAGCCCATGGGAAAGGATTCTTCTGCTTTTACATTGTAGAGCAATGCTGCTTCTGCCAACAGGGATGAAAGAGCTGACATTCCTGACTTAGAGGGCAGACTCAGGAAGAGCAGGAGCAAAGCTCTGGGCAAGGCAGCCTCCAGAGAGAGGTTGTTTTTGGTGAACTATTGAAAATTAGAGTGTGACTGCAACCTTAGCTCCACAATGGCCTCCCGAGTCTCTGCTAGAGAGAGGGGAGTTTTTATCTCCGCATGAATCTGGGGCTGGCTCGCAGCGGCAGATAATGCAACAGAGCACAATATAACCCGCTCCTCCTGATCAGCAATTTGGCTAATAAGGGTGAGATCATGGAAAATGCTAATGCACTGCCTTCGGAAAATCCAATTAGCATGTAACCTCCTTCAATGGGAGCTCCCAGCAGGTGACCAGCGCTGCGGGCAGCGCACCCGCGCTCCGAGGCGCCGGGAGTGCCCGGACAGACGCGCTCTGTGTGCTCGGTGCGGGGGCAGCCGCCCGCTCCATTCACCGCCGCTCCTCTCCCCAGCCCTCCGCGGAGCTCTGCGCCGGCCATTTGTGGGCTTCGCTCATTGTCTGACAGCGTCAGCTGGCCCGAAAGGGCGATTGAACGCGAGCTTTTCACAGGGAGAGAATGGTGTTTGCGGGGCTATCTTTATAGTCATGGGCCTTTAATGTTTGTCAGGCTTGGGCACAAGACTGTAAACTTTGGCTCATGCAAATCCTGATATTCCTAGTGTTGTATGACAGGGACTTTGTATCTTTTAAAAATGCACATTAAATGCCTGGAAGTTGCTTTTCCGCTGGATTTTCTTGGAATGATGTATGTTTCCCCAATGCAGGTGCTGTCATCTGTCTGATTTAGCATTGCCAGCCTCAAACACCCCCAGAGGAAATGCTTTCTGCAGTGACCCAGACAACTCTGAAGGGGTGAGTTATTTTAGTTAAAATCAACTATAGTGTTCTTAACAGGGATTTTTCCTTCCTTCAGCTGTGCCAAAGCTGGATTTCAACACTCCCAGTTCTCCCTTAAAAACCTGGGGTCTTTGGGGAATTTTTGTCCCTTTTCTTTTTCCTGTGGAGAAAAATGTTTTGTTTTTTATACATAGTCTCATGAATTATAGCAAGAACACACCATCCATGAAAACATTTTCTTCTCAGATGAAATTAGTTGTTTCAAAAGCAGAACTAGAAATGCATGGTGAGCACTTTGGGTGAAATAATGCTCTTTTACCCTTTGGCTCTGAGTCCTCACACCCAAAGACTTTCACTTCATTATCTTCACATCATCCTCCTACCAGTCATTGCTTGGTCATGACAGCAGTTCCTGGGTAATCAGGATTATGGGGTGCCCAACATTTCTGGTCTTCATCCCCTCTCTCTCTTTCAGTAGTCTAGACTAGAATGAGAAAAAGCAGGTGGTGTATGACCATGCAATTTGGTCAAGCAATCTCAACTTCCCACTATCATGGATGGGGAATGTACCCTGGAAATTCTACCTAGCCCATAGCACCCTGTGCTGAGCTGAGAGGGTAATTCTAATGAGAATCAAGTTATCTCTCTTTTTTTAAAGAAAGTAATCCTGAAGTTTGTGTTTTAACTGTTGTGAGAATGACAGAAGAATTTCTGTGATTCGTGCAGATGCAAGTTTAAAGGTCTGCAAGACACGACGGGGTGGAAAGCATTTTTCTGATTAATAAAACACTTTCCCCCCAGGAGCCAGGATGCTGGGTAATGCTGTGTTTTCACTTAGAGCAGCAACAGCCCTGCTTCCACCTGCCCTATAAAAGGGCAGCACCCAGGTGCTTCCTGTCCAAGGGCTGCTTTGCTGAGAGCCCAAGGCCCAGGCTGGCCATGGGCTGGCAGTGCTGAGAGCAGGGCTGGGGCAGCCAGGGAAGGGACCTGGTGGGTTCCTCATGGTCTGTGATTAGTGCAGGAGTTAAGACCTCACAGCAGTGAGACTGGAGATTGCAGTTTTGGTCTGATGGGAGATACCAGCCCAAGGAAGGGTCTGAGGCTCTTCCCAGGGCCAAGGGAAAGGATTTGGAGAGTGGAGCAAAGCAGGATGTGTGCTGCTAGTGTGTGTAGCACATGACCTGACTGAGTGAGAAGTGACAGCTCTGGCAAATGGCAAACCTCCTTTATTGGCCTTTTTGTCACCTGGGTGGTTCCTTTCATTTTGTTTCTTGGTTTAGCTGGGAGAAGAGAGGGAGATGTTTTAATTTTCTTGGAGGAAGCTTTCCTGTTGTGCCTTGCTGTGTTCAGGCATCCCGTGTGTCAGCTGTTGGTCATGTTAATCCCACGTTAATCCATTTAAACAAGGACATTACCCTGCAGGGCTGGCACATGCAGAGACTCTTTGCAAATAATTCACCAAACCAGCTCTAGCTTTGGTTATTCACAGCAGTCACTTAAAACTCTCACTTAAGGTGAGGCACAAAACGCCAGCCAGAATATTTCCCTATGCTAAAAGTTAGGAAAAACTGCACTTTTCTGAAGGTTAAAATGAGAGCTGATCTTTTTGCAATTCCTATTCTTTTTTCCTCTTTCTCCTCAGTGCCAGATTTGCAGCCTGTCCTTTATAGTCATGCCCCAGCATGGAATCTGTAGAAATAATGTCAGGAGAAACAATCCTAATTATGGAATGGAGGGGATTAGCAATGATAGCAGAAAAACACAGTCATCAACACCAGGATATTCCAGAGAAAATTCTTTCTGTGTAAGTGACCTGTTCAGACACTAAAGCAGCTTTGGAGGGGCAGTCAATCTCCCCATATTTCCAGCTTTCTTTTAGGAAAGAATAGCTTAACAGGAGAAAAGCTGATCTCTCCTGAACTGGAATAACAGTTCTCTCTTATGTTGGCAGTAGCAAGAGAGGGATTAGTTAATTCCCTGTTAAAATTCCCCTGTGGTCAAGAATTAAGTGAGGGTGGGGATGCCAAAGAGGGGACTTGGAGCCTCCAGTGATGTACTTGCTCCAGAAGGGAAGGGAACTCGCTAAAATCAGGTTTGAGGCATGAATATTGCATTACAGTTAACTAAAAGCAGGCTTGACTCTGGCTTAGTAATGCCAGCTAAATTGGTTGCTCACAGGGTTCCTAATCCTTAATAGTGATAATTAAAATTCCAAGAGTGTGTGTGATGTTGTTATCTCACTGCACATGGCTTCTGAAGAGACATCTGACTTCCCTGAGGATTTGGGTGTGGTTAGGTCGGAGCACTGAGCTGCTTTTCTATTCCTGGGTGATAAATTAATAACACAGGACTTGGAAACACAGCTCAGAAAGAGCTGCAAAACCAGAAAACTTCCCCACGAAATCAAACCCACTGCATTACAAGATACCTGTTGGGCAACTGAAAAAAAAATAGGTAAAATCCTCAGGGAAAAAAAAAAAAAAGGCAATTAATCTCAATGTGCTGTTAATTTAATAGTATTCCCATGTGGAGTCTTAGTGCTACTGTCACAAGCTGGCCATAACTTCCTGCTGTTCCACAGATGCTTGTGACAGGTTCTGCTTTTCATGCTCGTTTCTTTGCAGCCCTTCTCTTTGGAGTCACAGCAGACCATCTATTTCTAATTTGTTTTGGGTTTTTTTTGAGTCAAATGAGATTTGCAGAAAGTAAAGTTCCCATTGGAAAAGAACTTAGGTGCTGCTGTGCTGCCAGGAACTTTTTTCCAAATAATTGAATTCTTATTAATAGGCATTTTCACTTTGATGAATGCAAGCAGTCAAGCTATGGCATGCTGTGTGGCTTTCTGTATCTGAAACACAGATAAGAGATGTGGGAAATGCAAACAAGAAAACCTGAGCAGTACCAGGAAGGGGGAGGATATTAATAAGGATATCCCCTATGAGTTCTTTGCTTGGTTTGTTCATATTCACTCAGCCTATTCTGCCCAAATTTGTTTAGTTTCTGTATGTAAACACCACTACTGTTTATGAGCAGTGTTTCATTTTGGTTTGGAACAGCTTCAGCTTATGACAAGTGTCAGCCTTCCTTCTTCTGAGAAGAAAGTGATGCAGGCATTGCCCCTTGATTTGTGTGTGCCGGCAGGGTGTGACACTGGCAGGGTGTTTCATGACTCCTGAGCAGATGCCATTCATCTCACTCAACTGCTCTCAAAAATGCTACATTGCAGTTGCAGGCATCTAAATCCCCATTAAATTCTTCAGGCTACTTTAAGCTTTGACATATTAGCCCCTGAAATTGTGCAGACATTCTGCCTCTGAAGTCCCCAGAGGGAGGGCTCTGCAGAGCCCAGAGCGAGTCTGGCTTTGCTGAACTCCATGGATTTTCCTTGCTCTGTAGGAAAAACCTGTGTGGAAAACTCAGGCTCTTCCAGGTGGTCCAGGGCCTGATGTTTGTGCACAGCCTGTGCTCCTGTGTGCACTTGCATGTTTCTATTTCTATTATATACATAGGAAACAAGTGTTCACTTCTGAAGGTTTGAGTGTAAGAGTTAAATATATCCCCACATGTGCTCTTCCCTCCAGGAGAGCAATGTCCTAGAGGTTTAGCAAGGCTGCTGTTATTGCACTAAAACTTTTAACCTGACCACATAACAAGAGTCAGTGTCCCCAGGGCAGAGTGTTGTAGAAAATGAGGGTTTCTCTTCAGCCTGGAGTTGAGACTTCACCAGGGTCTGATTTTTAAAGTCTTCCCAGGCTGAGCAGCTTTGCCTGTGGAAATTGTTGGATGTGCTGCACTCAGGGCTGGCAGAGCCCTCTCCCTGCCACCCTGCTTGCTTTCTCAGTGCAGGCTTTATGTTTATCCTCTGCTAAGGGAGAAGTTGTGTTTCCACTGGGGTTTATTTACTCTTTTATAAGACTACTCCCAGTTTACTGCTAGCATTAATTGGGTTCCAAAGCAGTCTCTCCTGCTCACAAAACTGTGCTGTTGCTCTGCTCTTGGTTTTCCTTTGGTGATGAGGGGCCTCTGGAGCTAAAGCACTGTCTCCTCCCTGCCTGCAGGCTGTGGAAAGGCTCCTGGTGCATCTCTGGAATGGGCATGGGCATGGACACCTTTCCCTCTCTTCAACCTCCTCCACCTAGCAGTCTGTGGGGTTTCACCAGGATGGGGAAGGTCAGTGCTCAAAGATTTGTCCAAAATGACATGATTTTAGACCAGTCTGAAAACCCATTCCTGGCAATGTAAACACTTCTCTTTTGCAGAGAGAAAGTACAGCACAAAAACTGCCTTCCCCAAAGGTTCCCCGGGCCATTTCCTCACCTCACAGAGCTGGTTTCCTTCTTCAGGGCACAAATTCTTCATGCCAGGGAACAGAAAACTTGCAGGAGCTCTGGGGAAGGGACCCAGGCAGGGCAGGTCTGTGCTTTTGGCCTGGTTTCCTACAGAGCAGTGTTTATGGAGCTGGGCTGGCTCTGTGCTGGCCACGGGTCTGCCAGGCCTGCCCAGTGACTTTGTGTCACCTCTGAAGTGTCAAATTTGATCCAAAGCCAGCAGGTTCCAAGGATGTTGGCTTCCTAGAGGTGGGCAGGTGGAAGGCAGGGAACCTTTTAGCTCAAGGCAATCTCAGCGTGTTCTCTGAGCTTGGTGGACATCTGAGAATGCAGACAGGACTTCAGCCAGGTGGGACCTGTCCCCAAGAGTCCCAGCTTCAGTGAGCCAGGGCCACCTGTTTGATCTCCATCCCTGCCTCTGCAGGGTGCAGGCTGGGGAGGTTTTTCTGAGGGGGAGAGCAGGTCATAACACCTAAATGTGGGATGAGTGTTACACACTGACTGTCAGTGATACCATGTGCACGTTTGTGTGTGTATCAGTAAAAATCTGGGTGTGGTCAGGAGATGGAATCCAACCTGGCCATTTTCAGCAGTGGGAACTTTGTCTGAATAAGGGTGTCAGAATAGAGTCACTGCTGTACAGACTCACCACTGCCTTGGGGACCTTCAAGTTCTTCAAACAACTGCCTGTGTGGCTTTGCACTGGGCAGGATCTTCTTTGGCTCTAGAGGGAGCAAGCACCTAAATTGTGGGACATTTGTAATCCAGATCCCTGCCAACCCAGAGGAAACCTGCAAAGCTGTCAATAAAGCAGGAGAACATTATGAATTAGTGCATGATAAATGAGCTGATGGGCTGGCAGCTGATCCCATCAATACATCGAAATGTCATTGCTGGTGCCAGGCTGAAGTGTTTTGATGCTGGTCTTCCCATGATTTGGGAACGGGATTTTTGTGGACATGGCCATGATCATCATCTTGATGGCTAAACAGAGGAACCACTGTAGCTTCCCTGAAAAAGTGGGATGTATTAAGGAAGCACCTGGTGCTAAAGCCATCTCTCTCTTTAGTGCTCTATCTTTGTTCTTTAAGAGATCTTAAAGAACAAAGTAAACTGCCATTTGAAAACAAATGTGCTGCATCTTACCCTGCTTTCAAACATTGTGATGCGGAAAATTAGTGGCTTCTAAGAGGTGTGTTTCCTGTTTGGCTTTTGCCTGGTTTTAAAATGCTATTTCCTTTCCTTTTCTTCTTGCTGAGCCAGCCCTGGCAAATCTTAGAAAGGAGCCCTGGAAGACTCGTTTTCTCAGCAACACTGAGGATATTGCCAGGTAGGGGATGGCCTTATTTGCTGGGACTTGTCCTTGGGGTAGGTGTAACAGATTGTTGGGGTATTTACAGACAATAAATGCTAGCTCTGTGTGGAGAAGTGGGAGAAGACACTGGGGCTGGAAGATATTTCATTGGCTTGTACAAAAAACCTTAAGGCTGGTACTGAGAAAAATAATTATCTTCAAGCAAACAATTCCATTTGGAATAGTAACACCCCAAAAGTATTTCCAGCCTTAGTCTGGGAGAGCTTTTTCCATGCTCTCTGATTCACTTGATTCCCTGAGTTCCTCCAGCTGGAGTTGTAAAATGACAGGAAAGATTAATTAAATGTATCCCATCAATTCCTCCTTGGCCCTTTGGTAGTCTGCTGTTCTGTACAGATTTCTTGATGTCTTGAGGCAAGCTGTCCCGTGGGCTTTCTTGGGGACCACACACAGACACTCAGCTTCTTCTGGCATTTTTTTCCTGCTAATTGCCCACCTTCTAACAAGCAGCTTCTCCAGAGTGGCAAACAACTTCCTTTAAATAGCTCGGATGTGCTCGGCTACTGGGGAATGGCAAATCAATGGAAGTGTCTCTGTTGTGCCTTTTGCTCCTCACAACATGTGAATGCTGTCAAAAAACAGACACACCAGTGGGGCTAGTGGCCTCCACATGCACGTCTGAGGTTGTATCCGTATGGATCCTGCTCCCCTGCCCACTTTGGGGAGGCTCAGACAGGAGCGAGCGCTTCCGAAGGCAAACCGGTTACGTGCATCCCACATGCCGTGTTCTTGAGGCAGACACAAATCCCTGCAGTTACATAAGATGTTGGGCTTGAAGCTTTGCATAATTGTCTTCTCTTATCATTTCAATCTCCTGTGTTTTTAAATTTTGCTTTCCTGGCCAATGCAATTTATTACAATAAACTTGTAATCTGCTGCACTGGGCTTTATCATCTCCTCACTTGAGACGGGAAGCAATTATAGATCTCTGGAGGAGATGTCCTACTTACACACAGCAAAATGTCTTTCACAGGACACCATGTTTTATAAGAGAGGATTTAAAACTGTGATAACATCCTGGAGTGCAGACTCGGGAACTTTGTCCTTCCTGAGCTGTGCTGTCTCCCATCGATGAAGCTCTGTGCAGTGGCTGGGGTGGGTGCTGAGGCGCTAGGGCTGCTGTCCCTGCTTGCCTTGTGTCACACCTGGCTCACTTTGCCATCTAAAAACAGTCACCCAGTGCCATCTGAGATGCCACTGGGTAGTCAAAACATCTGCAGACATGTTTTTGGCAATGGGAGGTTTTGCCTTTCAGTACAGGGAGCTGTGGCTGAACAGGACCCCCAGAGAAATCTCAAAGGGTGTTGTGTGCTTTTTTCAGGAGACTGAAGCAGCTCTGATTTCCAAAGCAAGACCAGCTCTGTGGCAAAGGGCTGATGCTGGATGGTCGGTCCTGAGTTCTCCTTGGAACTGTTTGTATCTCTAGGTTTTGATCCCGAGGACAAAATCAATCCCCTGAAGCAAGTAATGGCTGGAATTCCCATCATGGGGCACGTGTATTTGGCCCTGGGGAGGGCTGGATGGATGCTCCGACTTTTTGGGGAAGCCCACCAGATGGAGCTCGTGTTTGAGGGATCAAGCTCCAGCGAGGAGCTTGGAAAATAGGACATAGACCTGTTTTTTATTGGATTGTTTCAGTAACAGGGGTGAGTTGAGCAAGCCTGGCTTCCTAAGCTCTTGCTTGTAACAGGAAATGTTCAGTGCTAACGATGTGGAAAAAGGAAATGTTTTTGCAGCTAGAAGTGCTTGGAGCTTTCACTGATGTTTTAATTTTCTTGTCACTGTCTTATTTTGCAGAACTGTTTTAGCACTGATTCCCTCAAATATATCTGTCCCTTAGTGTGCTTCTCATATTTAATTATAATAACTACACCCCTTAGTTACTAAATCCGTGTGAAATCAAAGCAGTGGAAAACTTCCTTAGTGGTCTAAAACGAAAAAACCCAAACACTGGGGAGTGGAAAGGAAAAGTATTCAGCCTTAAACTTAGTTACCTAAAAGGCAGCTCATAAAACTTTGGAGTGTGGCAAAGAAAGCAGAATGAAGCATGTCTTAGTCTGCAAAGGTGTAACCCACAAATTCAGAGGTCCAGCTACACATCATTGCTCTGCTAATTTTGGTGTGCACGTCACCTCTCAGCCTTGTGCTTCAAAGGCTTTTAAAACCACATTTTTAGAAGCCCATTTGTTATTTGTGCAATCAAAGTGCTCCAGCAGTAGATCAGGGAGCAGTGTAAACACTGTGGCCGTGAGGATGTGGTGCTTATCTGCAGCACGGGTGGTGCAGGCACCGGGGCTCCGGCCCCTGCCCCGTGCACAGCCTGGGGCGGCCACGAGTCACGTTGTGCATGGAAACCACAGGGAATGAATGCCACTGATCTCACCTCCTGATGGGACAGACAAGCCCTTGCAGCACACCTCTGTTCCCTGCCACCCATCCTGGTGGGACATCCGGAGGGTAAGGTGAAGCTGAGTTAGACTCGCTTGCTATCAGATTTATTTTAAGCTCCGCCACCAACCAAAAAATGTGTTTGCACTGAACAGGCTTTAATTTCAGCCAGCACCAAGTAGGGCCTCCTGCCTCATGCCATGGTATTTCTCGCTTTGTGAGACAAAAACCAGTCAGATGAGCTTTTTTTCTAAATTATGTAGAATGAGCTTGCCTTCAGTAGTAATGCCTTTAGAAGAACCATTCTGTAGCTGGCCATCCCACCCTGTCACTGCCTGGAGCTCTCCTCTGCTGTGTGCATGTGAGTGCCAGCACACAAAACATCCCTGCTAATTGCTGAGTGCTGCTGCATGCACTTGGGTAGGAAAAAAGCAGCATATGTGCTTAAACAGAGCTGGATGTGTGCTCTGAGTGCTGGCTGTAGTTCTGCAGTAGCCAGATGTGGCACCATGCTTAATTTAACCTCTCTTTGTGTTGTTACAGCCTGTAGTGCAGACCTTGAAAATGGACAAAGTTGGAACCTGGGGCTTCCCGGAGGAGAAAGGTTTGTTCTCTCATTGTCAGTAATGAGAGAGAATCAAATCTTAGCTCTGCTGTGTTTCAGGTTCTCCCAGTAATGGTATCACTGGTCAATGAGTGATAATTTTCCTTTTCTCTTTCTTTCTTTCATGGTGTTTTCTGTCTATTCAGTAAATTGCATATTCCAATTTCCTGGGAATCCTGGGTGCCACTGGTTAACCAAAAGGGGAGAAGCTGAGGATATCAAAGGCTGGTCCTAACTTGGAGGGTGGAAGGAGAAGTAGAGGAGGCTGATGCTGTGGATTTCTCAGTGGCCTGGAAGGAATTAGGACATCACAGACTTCCCTGTCTGTCCTGAGTAAAGGTAAATCCTTCTCAATCAGTTGCCACCACATAAACCCTGAATCAGTTCTTCAAACCCATTCCAGTCTTCTAGGTTTTGCTGTCTTTTGCATTTCACAGGCAACCACTTATGGAGTCTTCAAATTGGCCCTAAAAACGGCAATTACTGCTCTTGCACCAAGGATTTATGAGCAGCAGAATATCCTATTTGCCTACACATGTGCGGAGCTGAAAGTAAGCATGTGAAGCATTAAATACAAGGAAAATTTTAAAAATTTAGCATTTAGTTTCAAGTGCCATATTTTGAACAGTTGATTCTTGTTGCTACATTGTGTGAGTGTGTAAATTGTGGTGGGAAAATAGTGACTTAAACCAACACTTTGCAGTGACATGTCTGAAACAATAATTCTTTGAAGACAGGAATATAACAAGAGCTCGGGTCTGGGCTGTGTCTGTGGGAACACCTTCACACAAGAATTAAAGGCTGCATGTTCTAGATCAAAGTAGCCTATACTTCATAATAGCTCTAATTACCATACCAGTCATCTTTATTAAATTCATTTTTTTTAATTAAAAGAATAGATATTTGGCATCAGAGTTTATGGGGTCTGTTGGGCACTTGAGATTAAATCAATGGTTTTTAATAATTTTATCTGGAAAGCTGATTAGATTATTTAAATTATGCAAAGTAGCATCGTTTTTCTTTCTCATTAGAATGAAGTTATTATTAAGAAATAATGCTTGGAACATGAAAGCTTGTCATTATTTTTCACATTCATATTTGGGATTTTAGAGTGAAGTTGTTCATCTTCAAACTGATTTATAATAATATATTGGATTTGGCAAAATAAAACAAGTACTGCAGTAGTGTTTAACAGCAGGTGTTTTCCAGTGGTGATATGGAAAATCCAATGCTGGATTCTTGATTCAATTGGACCATATTTTGTATTTGTATTGTATTTTTGTGCTGTTGGAGCAGTAAGTCTTGTTAATCAGTTCATAAAACAGTAGGATTTAAAAAAATGCACTGAAGGTGTAAAACAGTCAACGCCAGGAGAGTTTCCAGAGTAGCTTAATAAATAAAACCTAATTGGATAGAATGGGCAAGTAATGAGTTGAAGGCAGCCCAAATGTGTAATTTCTTTGGGTCAGTGGCAATGCTTTAGCTTGCCCTGCAGCTGGGTGAAGCCTGGAGGTGTTGTGGTGCTGTATAACAGGGCTGTGCTGTTGGGGTGCCTCGTTCCATCCCGCCGCACAAACGCTGGGTTCAGTCGCGAGCAGTGCACCAACCACTGCACGTGCTTTTGATTTCCCTCAGGAGAGAGGAAGGAAAATGCCTCTTATTAGGAAAAGAAACCAGGGCTGGGGCTAGCAGGGAGCCAGCCATGCGTGCTGGGTTCTGTGCCTGGCTGTGCTCATGGAACAGCAGCGCACAGGGGAAGGTGTTGGCTCAGGTTCCTGCTCTGCCCAGCACCTGTCACAAGGCTGTCACCTCTGTCACAGGTCATGGCTTCAGGCAGCACCCACCTGCTCCCTTAAGGGCAGAAGAAAACCCCTCTTCCTCAGATGAAACCTGTAGGCAACACCAGTATTCCTACTGGAAATAGGACCATGATCTCCATGCCCACAGCATTCGGTTTTAGCCCTTCCTGGGCGCTGTCACTGCTCAGGTTCCACCCGGCTGCTCGTGTGTGGCTCCTCTGGGAAAGCAGTGGCAGCTCCCAAGCCAGAGGCTTCCAAGATGCCTCTGGAGACCCCTGCTGTCCCGCCCATCCCTCTTCTGGGAGAGTGAGCTCTGTGTGATGCTGCATAACTAAAACCCATCACAGCCTGGGTTATCAGGCAGCATCGATCGGTAAGGCTGGGTTAGCACCTCCGTTTATGATGTTAAAAAATAGCAGTACCCTCTTCCAAGTAATAAATGCTAATCAGTGGGCTACTGATAACAGATCTTCAGATCTGCACCACAATGAGAACCATATAATTCAGCAAAAAAATTGTATATACACAAAATTAAGCACACACGCAAGCACTCCCAATGTCATCTGTCTTCAATACCAAATGCACGGCAGCGCCGGCTGCTAAAACTTGCAATGAATTATTTATATGATGAATTATCCTTCTTTCTCTCCTCCTAGAATATCCAATTGCCCGTTTCCATTTTTGTTTGGGAGAGATTTATTATTCAGGATTTTTTTCACTGGATAGCTTATTAAACATTTCCTGTACTTTTTCTCCATCGTACATAACACGCATCTTGTTTCCTGGTAGTACCTATCCCTCCACTCTAACAGGGCCTCCCAGCGTGGGGAAACAGTGAGGAGTGCAGTTCTTACCCAGACAGTTGACAGCCCTCCTTGGGATCCAATTAGAGATGTTCAAAATTTGGGATATTTATTTGCTCACTCGAATCAAAGCTGTTTCAGCCTCCAAGGAAGCGATGCACGGCTGAAGACAGAGGTTGGGACTGCATGTGGATGAATGATTCGGTTACTCAGTTCCCTGGAAGCCTCTCAGAGGGTGGGAGGAGAAGGTGAGTGCCCAGAGAGAAATCATTTAGAGATTTGCTGCCCTTTCTGCCTCTTTAGTTTCTCAGTTTTGCCCTAAAGACATAAGGAGGAGCATTTCACACTTGAGGACTTCTTGCCTTGGGTGTTGTACGTGACCATGGCTATTCCTGTAAGTGATTGTGAATGATCTCTGGTTCCAGGAGGGAGTATTTCAATGCCAGTTTTCTGGGAGCTAGGATAGCAGCTGGGACTATCCCAGTTACTATTTAATGGATTTCAAAGCAATCACCTACACAAAAGAATTTTCTGTGTTTGGCTTTCATGGCTTGGTTTCCATTTAGGAGGCTTCTCCAGCGCCTTCCAGACTTCCCGTAGTTTCCAGCATCTAAATTCCAAATCTGCTTCCTGTATCTGCATTGAATGTTTTTGTACCTTATAAATTTTGGGAGAGCTGAATCTTGTTGTGGAAGTGCTTTGCCTGTGCCTCTGGCTGGGAGCCTCGCTCTGTGCTGGGCTTTAAATCACGACAGAGATTTACAGTGGCGATAGAAGCGGAACTGCAGGCATCCAAACTAAGAGTTATCTGTGCAGAGGAGCTGGCGTGCACACACCCCTGCAAATAACATCCCAGGGATGTCACATTGCTTCTCCTGGAATCACAGACAGTGATACCCCCTAAGAACAATAGCACTAAAACTGTCCTCAGCTTCAAAATAATCGGTTTGCCTGTGTGTGAGGCGCACGGTCTCCAGAGCTCTTTGGCTGGGTAGCAATATTTTACCTCTAATGACCTTAAACCTGAGCCAGCCATCTTTGCAGGCTCTACAAAACCCTCTTGTGCCATGAATTGCACCCGGAGGTAGCTGCTGCCTTCACCTGAGCACATCCCTCTCTGCTGGCTCCCGCACGCTCTGAAGGCTTGGGGGGAGGCTCGTCAGAATGTACCAGGTTTTCCTCACTAATTTCAGCTTTTTCATTTAGTCAGCTTCTCCCATTTTTGGATGACTGAATCTCTGCACCTTCTGCATCAGAAGAGGAGCACATGTAGTTTGCTGAGATTTTCTTATTGAGGTGTTGCAGTTGGAAGCAGATGATCTCCTAGGAAGGGAAGAAGTCAGGATGCTGTGTATTACCAGGTATTTTTTAGTTTTCCTTAAACATGCATAAATATATCCTAAACTTTGTCTTTCTCCCTTCCCTAAACTCCTACCCTTAAAGCCTATTGGAAAAGAATGAATAGAGTTATTAAATATGTAAAAATAGGGAAGGGAAAACAGAAGGATAATTGGATAGGGACTCCCACAGGGCTCTTTTTCTTAATCCTGGGTTTTGTTCAGCGAACTTATATTTCTGAGCAGACCCTTGGGCAGAGTGCTGGCTGGCTGGACCCTGCTGTTCTGTGAGTTGACAGAGTGGGAGGTAAGTGGCACTAACTAATGGCAATTAGCAGAGGTCTGGACAGCTGCGTGTCCCTGAAGGCATGAGCTCTTCTGGGGGTTGTGTCTTCACAGAGTGGAGCTGTTTGTCACCCTACACGTCACCCTACAGAATATGGCAATTTGCATCCTTCCACGGAGGCTTTGCTGTCAGATTTGCTCAGCTGTCTTGCAAGGGGGAAAAAAAAAAAAAGAAAAAAGAGGGTTTACTTAATTTTCGCTCCCCAAATCTGTTGAAATAATAGGGCAGGAATTACCTATCAGCTGCTATCAGTAATAACTTGTTTAATGCTTATGTAGCACTTGACGTTTTTATGTCTGATGTGCCAGAAAGGAAACAAAAAGAGATGGGTTTGTTTTTAAATGGCAAAGGATCGTTTTTGTCTTTTCATTGCAGCTCTCAGATAATAGTAAGAAAATTGTCCCTCGGCCCCCAAACCTGAAAGCTGCCTCTGACCAAAACGTGATGAGGGACAAGGTGAGAGGTTGAATATGTAGCTTCGAGACCCTCAGTTTGCTCAGTTGCCGGAGCGTTTGGTAAATCCCATATCTCACGCATCCTTGACGGTCTCTCCCGCCTCCATCGCTGCTGGGATGTTCCGCAGCGTTCCCGCAGCCCTGACCGATTCAAGCAGCGGCCGCGCGAAAGAGAGGAGGGGGAGCGCCGCGTCCTCCGGGCCCCCGCATTCCCCCGTCCCGGCTTTGCTTTCGGGCAGCATCCAACCCTCCAAGATGGATGTTGAGTAGGCTCTGGCAGCGCAGCCGAGCGCGGCACAAAGCCGGG
>NW_005054435.1:656989-664154 GCF_000277835.1 Geospiza fortis | reverse complement strand
GGAGCCGGTGTGTGCCAGGCAGGCAGCGGCTCCGCTCTGCCAGCATCATTCGTGCTTCTCGGGGAAGAAAAAGTGGCTACCGAAAAAAAGCAGACAGAAAACTCTACGGTGGGATGTAAGTGCTGAGGTTTGCTACGTGCAGCCTTGGTTCTGTTTTTATTTCAACGGCGCAGAGACAATGGCTACAAAGCGCTGTTTAATCACTTGCAGATATAACTTTTATGTATTTAAACCTTAGTGCTGGGTTTTGAAAAGCTGTGATTCTCTGAGCGTGTTTGTTCTGGATGAATTTAACACTTGAGCGGTAGCATCCCCTGGTTCCCCGGACGGGTTAGCGTGGTGCCAGGGATGGCCGTGATCCTGTCTGTGCCATGCAGCCCGGGGCTGCTCTGGAAATCATCCCGGTCGACACCGACGTGGGCTCGGCAGCCTCGGGAAGGCTGGTTTCAGACAGCGGGTCCTGAAGCTTGCAGCTTCCCTTGCATTTCCCCTCCCCACCAAAGGAGCTGGTTAGCATCTAGTTACAATGTTAATTAGAACAATTAAACAGCATCGCTGTTCTTGTGGCTAGACTGAGCTGCAGGAGGCGAGCTCAGATGGGAGGAGAGGTCCCTGCCATAAACTCCCGGATCTCCCTGTCCTAGCTGGCTGTTTGTGAGCAGCCATAGATAGCAGGAGATGTTCAGTGGCACAACTGTGGCACTGTCTCCACTGGAGCATCCCCTAGTCAGGCTGCTCTGGCAGCCCACCCAGCACTGAGGCTGAGCTCCCACCCATTTCACGCTTGGTTCAGACATTGGAGTTGTGCCTGTAAAAGTGGAAGGGGCGAGAGCAATGCGAGGGTGAGTTCCTCCCTGGGCGGTTGGCAGCGAGTGATTTATGGCACCGGTGACCCTGGGCAGGCACTGCAGGCTTGGCCATAGCCTGGTTTCCATAAAAACAGCCCTTGGGTGCTGGACACCCTCAGCTCCCTTGGCTGTGCCGTGAGGGAGAAGGGGAAAAAACTTTGTGTTTCTGCTCAGCCTACTTTGAAAATTGCTGATTCTGAACTATTTTAGGAATGGTACTTGGGATTGCTTCTTGTCCCCCTCCCCAGCCACGCTCTCCTGCCTCATAGCGAAACACGTACCTGCAGGAGAGCTGCCCGGGTCAGCTTTCTAGTGCCACTGCAACTCTCTGAAGAGCTCAGAGCAACGTCTAGAATTTAAAACTTGCTGATATTTGAAGCAGAAGAGGACTTCTGGGAGATTTTTACCTTCTAGTTTGACCATTAAGAAAGTGGTGAGATAGGCAGTAGTGGATCATGTGTGGGTGTATCCAGGGTCCTGTGGCTGTGTTTGACCCTGTTGTGAGCACAGTGATGTTTGTTCCTCGTGGACTTTCTGTGTCAGCAGATAACGAGCCCTTCTTAATTTTGTGAGAGCTTTATAATAAGTCTGCAAAATTCCTTGTCACGTTTCCACGATGAGGACTGCAGATGCATCCCACTCTCCTTGTCTCTGTGCGGCCCTGGACAGAAAACCTGTTGATTTCTGTGCTATAGAGGGTGGGCACTGCAGCATATCATTGCAGCCCTGCCAGAGAAGTGATAAAAGTGCATGTCCCACTCCTGAGTGGGGACACCCTGAGCTCTGCCAGCAGCTCCCTGGCACCAGCCACACCTGGCAGGTGGTGGCACATGTGTGTGACATGCTGCTGGGTGTCATGGGCCAGCAGGTCACCTCATGTCCCAGCCACCCTGGAGAAGGTCAGGATTTGGTGGTGAGGTGAGAGGGAATTTGAGCACTGTGTGGGATGCTGATCCCACCGAGATGACTCTGGGCCCCTTTACTTAATTGTGAGTAGTTTGTCAGCGAGGCGAGGCAGAGCTGTGTAGGATTGCCGCGCGCGCCTGTGTTGTGGGTGAGCACTTCGGAAACGCGGAGGAAAAGCTCTGAGGTTTCCCTAATGTTTATAAATACAATCTGGTGCAAACTGTCAAGCAAGCTGTTCAAAATCACGTCACGCCTGCGCTGCCTTCCCCGCTCAGCTGCAATGCCTTCACCGCAGAGCCGGTGCTCATGTGTCCTTCGGCGCTCCCGGCGCACAGCTCCGGCCCATCTGCGGGGCTTTCCCAGCGTCCCTGTCCTCCTCCTGTGAGCCAGGCTGGGATGCAGCGCTGGGGGCAGGCTCTGTGCCGTGGCTCCGTGTGCAGCTCATTGGAGCCTGAGCATCCTTCAGGGCTCCGAGAGCCTAGGCTGCCCCAAAGCAACCTGGCTCACAGACCAGAACTGCATGCAGGGGCAGCAAGGGCATCTTCAAGTCCCCTTGGTCCTTCTTAGAAGGTTTGACTACCTTAGATGTCCCCTAAAAATGAAGGCATAAACCCTTTCCTGAAAGCTCCATCCATGCAGTGGCCTTCTGCTCCATTCCATGCCCTCAGCAGGGCTGGATGGAGGCTGTTTGCTGGATGTTTCGCTCTGAAGTGTGCCAGGGTCTTCTGCCTTAATATATATGAAAAGAAGAGATGTTTATTAAACTCAGACCCTGCTTTTTCTTCTACGATTTATGTCTCAAGAGGCTGGCGATAAACAGTTTATTAAAAAGAAATCCTGATTTATTTCTGCAAATGGTTACATTTCAAGCTGGTACCAAATGGTTTTGTAGGAGACCACCTTTTATGCTTCCCATGGCAGTTGAAAGGATTGCTAGAAAAACAATCCAGAATCTAAGTAGGTTTGGATAAAGGCAAGCCAGGACTGTACGTCAGGGTATGTGGTGCTTTTAAGCAGCGAGGCGGTGGATTTTACCACGGAACATCTGGGCACTGGCTTCAGTTACAGCACAGATTTTAGTGGGATAACAAGTCCTGCTTGGCTTCGCGTTCATTTTGAAGTCACTAAACTTTATACTAATAATAAAACTGTAAGCCCATTACTTCACTGTTTGCAAGGGGCTGTTGCAGTCCCCCGTCGGGGTCTCGCATCTTTCTGGGGCTGGTTTTGTTTTGCTGTGCTAAGTGGGTATTTATCTTCTCAGTGCCTGGCTCGCTTTGGCTGCAGGCAGCTTTGCTAATTTGTAGCGATGGCCACTCCGGGGAGGGCGGGCAGGTTTCCATTCGCCTCCGCCGAACGCGCACGTTTTCTGCATTAGGAGCAGCCTCAGAAAGCTCCGCGTTTCTCCTTCGCGTTTCTCCTTCCCGGCACTCGAAGGGGCTGAGGTTGGTAACCCGGAGGCGATAGAGCTGCTCGGGGCTACCAGCTCGGCCATTCGTGAGACGGAAAGAAAAGCGGGAGGATTTGCTTTCTTTTGGTTTGTTTTCTTTTCTGTTCTGCTATAAAATGCAGAGAAGAGCAGACTGGACTGAAGGAGGGAAGGGCCGCCTCTTTTATACAAGAAAACAAGTTTGCAAACCCTTACAGATTGGTGCACATGCTGCTGGGAATGCCCCAGCATCAGGGAGGATAACCCCAGCTAGTTTATAGGATGAAGGAATGCACGTTTGGAATATAAGTTCCATGTGAGAGAGTATAGACGGGCTATGAGACCGATGGTTACTTGATCATGGAGCACCTGGTGTGACACTGAGCGCTGGTGAGCTCTGCATTTTGGTGTCGCTGACTGTATGGGCAGTAAACCAGATCAAATCAGAATTACACCCAAGGAAGGAGAATATCCCGGGTAAGACCAGTGAGAAGGGACTTGAGTACTGCTTGAGCTCTGCTAACTCATGAGTAGGGCAGTGAGTGAGCGAGCGTTGCTTTGGGGAAAAGGCAGAGTGCAGAAACTGTTCTGTTTCACATCGCAAGATGTACTTCTGTGGCAAAAATCCTCATTAGATCAAACAGGGATAGTTTCTGCCTGAGAAGGCAACTCAAATAAGCTTGTGGATGGATGGAAGGAGCTTTGAAGGCTGAGGAGATGTTTTTTGAAAACTTTAACAAGATGTCATTAGAGAGGAAGTATTTGCCCTTAGATTGGGAAACAGGTCAGGATAATAAATCATAACTCCAGGAGAGTGTGCTTAAAGCTGGAAATACATTCAGATGGGAGAGAAAGAGAGCAAATATTAGAAAGAAGTTTGTTCTCTCAGAATTCATTTTCTCATTTGCTGCATGCAAGGACACACACTGAACAGGAGAAGGAGAAATGTTAACACAGAGCTGTAACAGGAACCAGCTGAAAATCTCATGACTGCATGGATGGCTTTGATTGCTCCACAGGGAGCACGTCAGTCATGTGGGACACGTCAGAAACAGGCAGTGTGTCGTGTCACCTCATGTGTGAGGTAGCTGATAGTCCAGCTTCACCAAGAACCTGATGGGGGGGCATTTTACAGGATGGGTTTTGAATGTCACTGGAGTAATCAGCAGCAGGAGCGGCCTGAGAAGCCAGCCCCACTGCAGGACAGCTTCACTGAACACAAATGTGCCTGAGTTACCAGAGGGGAGCAGCAGATCCTGCACAGAGCATCTCGCCCTGGGCTCTGCCCTCGCACCCAGGCAGGTACTGTCAGCTTTTCTCACCGATTTCTCAGGGCTGTTCAGGTTTGGCCTGAAGTGGGACTGCTCTGGCTTCAGGGTAATTAAACTCAGGGCTTAGAGAGATGTTTGTTGCTGGTGTGACAGCTGAGATAGGAAGCAGTGGGTACTTGCTGCTAGCACCTGGAAAACGGAACAGCAAGAGGCAATAATTTATCTCTCCTACCTCATTCCCTGCTCCACGGGTCCGGATATGAGTGCCCCTCCGGTGTGACCCTCGCACGCTCCCAAGGTGACACAGCACCGAGGCCGACACCTCCCCTGTGATTTACAGGGGAAAAGAATTGTTTGCCTAATTGAGTCCATTTCCCCCCCTCCCCGTATTATTTGAGAAAGCACAACTTTGTTCAAACTTTATTAGGGGGTGAGAAAAATGATGCTTTTCATCTTTCTCATCTTTAACTCGCTCAGTACCAAGACAGAGCAGCCCCAGGCCAGCTGAGGCAGGGTGGGATCGTGGGTTCCTCACACACATTTGCAGGGATGGTTGCACAGGGAAGATGTTTGTACAATCAGCCAGAATATTGTGAAGAAGCGAGTGCTCCCTCTCTTTCTCTCTGTCTCTCTCTACTTTGTTTAGGTGCAGCAGATTTACTGCTAATTTGTTTTTAGTCAAACAGTCTAAATGTGTCCCAGCATTCTGAAATCCAGAAACCTGATGGAAATTCAGCAGTTTACAGATTGGGATTGTGATGGTGTGGGAAAGCCAAGTGTCTTGGAGCTGCCAGCTGGTCTCTGGATGTGAAGGAAAACATCAATGTACAGCATTAACAATTTCTAGTCCCTGTTCCTTCCCTTCCTTTGGCTACTAAATCTGTGTTTAATTCCCTGGAGGTTTTCTCTCCTGGGTAAGAATTACTTACTTGAGTATGATTTGTACGACTAATAGGATCTTATCCTTATTTGGGGAAGACCCTAGGGGCTCTTTCAAACTGATTTTTCAGTAATGAGAAATAATGAATAAAAGTCTAATAGTCCTAGGGGGTATTAAAGTTACAATTTTGCAGGGAAGATTTAATATCAGTCCATTAAAACTTTTATAATCCTGTTAGAGTACAATAGTCAGAAAAAAAATGAGAGAGAAAATAAGTAGGTTTTAAGATCCTCTCACATCTTGTGAACAAGTCTAAATTTAATGTTTGAATTAAGCAGGTATTTTAAAGCAAGAGTCTAAGACATCTCTTGCAAGTGTGTGATAGCAGGGTGGCAGGCTCAGGGAAAGAAATGTGCTATGTTAATTTATGGAGCACATTCTAATTGCCTCTCGTGTAAGAAAAAAGCAGTTGCAAGGTGTTTATGAGAAAATCCAGGCAATTAGGACTTAAACTAGAGAATGCAAAATTCATAGACCTCAGCACAGTGTGTTTCTAGTAGCCCAAAACATGCTCTGGCTCAGCCTGTTGCTCACAGGGTGTGTGAGCATCCCCTCTGGGCACTGTGGGGTCACTGAGGGTCTGTTCACCCTGGGACTGGGCAGACCCCAGCTCGTGGCCCTTGGTGAAAGGTGTGGGAGCCAAGTGGGACCCAGGGGCATTGTCCCCGTGGGCAGAGCTCCCCACATGGCCAAGCCTCTGCTGAGATGCTTTGAGGGGACAAAGCACCAAGGAGCAGATACTGTTTTATGAATTTACAGCTTTTTGCATTTAGCAAGATCAGCAGTGGTGCTGGAATGACGTTTTATCCGTTAGCAGTAGCTTTCATCCCAGAATGTTGTAGCCATTTCCAGTCGCTGGTGGAGGGACACCCCCAGAAAGCAGCGCTGGATCCCACACCAGAGCTCTCACCACTTCTTCCCCGTTTCTGAATGCAGGAACTCCTCCCTTCTTGTCCCTCCTTTCCAGCTCTGTCAGCCTGGGATGTATGGTTGCTATAAGAGGGCCGGAGGTTTTGGGGCTGTTTGGATGTTCGCTCACCCATGACAGCCCGGCCTCCCCGCCCGCATGGGCTCCCTCCGCTTTTGTTGGCAGCCAGCACATGAAGGGATAACCTTTCCCCTGCCAGCCTGCACAAATAAACACTGGCCCAGCAGCAAAGTGGAGCTGAAACCAACCCTTGCAATAATCTGCTTTTTCAGACCCCTTACCACAGCTCTGCAGGTGACCCTGGCAGGTTTGAACCTCTGGCGCCACATCCCTTTGGAGCACCCATCCCTTCTGCACTTGGGAAGGACTTTGCAGCTTGGAAATGTACAAGCCCACTGCCTAAAAAACAGAAAAGTGCTAGAAGGAAGACTGAAGACTGGCAGCTCCCGAGTGTGCTCCTGTCCTGCTTTGGTGTGATGGGCTGGGGGCTGGTGAGCTGTGGCTGGACTCGTAGGCTCTTCCAGCCTCTCCAGAGAGGTGAGCGTGTATCAATCTCCATGGCCTCACTGTCTCCCCATCATTTTGCCTTTTGGATTCAAATCCTTGCTCTGTCACGTGGCTTCTTAGCACTGGAGGGGTTCAGTGATGCTGGGTGAGCAGCTGGGGGAAGTTTGGATTTTTGCTGGAAGCAGTGGGAAATGTCAGGCACCATGGTGGGGACAGCAGGTAGCTACGTTGAGAAATTGGGAACAGCTCATGCCCTCCAGTAACAACTTTCACTAATTTATTGAGCTAATTTCACTAATTTATCTGTGGGAATCTGTGTCTTTTTTTAAGCAGGAT
>NW_005054435.1:652785-656905 GCF_000277835.1 Geospiza fortis | reverse complement strand
CAATTTGCTGAGTGACACCCAGGAGCAGTGCTGAGGCTGGATGTGCTTCATCCAGGATGAGCCATCCTGTGCTCTCAGCCACTGCAGCCCCTCAGGAACCAGTGCTAAGAAATGGTGTGTGCTGCTTCGTGGGGATGGTGGGGATCCATGTGGGAGACAATATCCATGCTGGATCTTGGAGTCTTTGCTGCTGTGGCTGAGATCTGCCAGGTCTAACACTAAGAGTTGCTGGTAGAAATATGTAAATATCAACAGCTTCAGCACTACATTTGATACTTTCCATTTTCAAACATTTGACAAATGTTTACATATTTTCAGCAGCCCTTTTTCAGCTAGGGAAAATGAGACACAGCATCTGTGAAATTACTCTGATATGCAACAAATCATTATGAGAGTGCACCTTGAGTATTCATTAAGGACTTTCAGGGCCTAAGGTTTCCTTTGCACACTTTTAAAGCTGAAGGTACAAAATACTAAAACCGAATCCAGTTTTGGACAGTAAGTGCAATCAGAAAGATTTGTGTTCAGATGATAATTCAGGGATTTGAAATTTTGAGGGATCAGCTACAAATATAACATATATTACTGTGGTTACCAGTAATATGTAGTGGTCTCTACTCCCAAATAGGAGAAGTGGAAATGGCCTCAAGCTGTGCCAGCAGAGGTTTGGATTGGATATTAGAAAAAACTTCTTCATGGAAAGGGTTGTCAAACATTGGAACAGGCTTTCCAGGGCAGTGGTGAAGTCACCATCCCTGGAGGTATCTAAAATATGTGTGCCTGTGGCACTTGGGGACATGGGTTACCCGTGGCCTAGGCAGTGCTGGGTTAGTGACTGCACTTAATGGTCTTAGAGGGCTTTTCCAGCCTAAACAATTCTCAAATGGGCCAAACTCTGAATTCAGTAGGAAAACTCATCATTCCTTTGGGGTCAGCACCACTGCAGGACCCCATTCTGGTGGCAGCACAGGGATGCAGTCTCTTCCCCAGGTATTGCAGACAAGCACTGTGCGCAGGTATTGCTGCTGTTTTGCTCTGCTCTTCCAGCTTTCTGGAAAGCTGCTGTTCTTCCTCTGTGCCATGGCAGGTGAGAAACCCTTGGTGGCAATAAGGGTGGTGTGGTGACATGGCAAAGGAGAATTCCTGAGTCACTGTTGTGGGAATACTGTGTGTGTAGAGGTAGGGAAGTGAGTGGGAATAGCAGTGCCTGTGGGCTGGCTGTGGTTTGTAATCCTGTGTACGTGTGTGGTGGTGTTCCTGACACGGAGGGAAACTGCATGTCTGATGGGAGCTGTGGGAATCAACCCCTCTGCACTTGACAGGTTTTCCAATAAATATTCCAACTAAAAACTAGAAGGGGAGAAGTGCATAAGGAATTCCAGTGTGCTCATGGCACAGCTTTCCACTCCAGAATGTGAGTGCTCAGGTTGTTGCTGGAGGTACCGGAGCTCAGTGTCCTCTGCTCTTGCTCTGGGAGTCACTCTGGTGACCTGCCTGTCCCTGCCTGTCCCTGCCTCTCCCACAGCTCCCTGTCCTGTGCCAGCCTCTCGTGTTCTCCCCTTTAGCAAACACCTTGTTGGCCAGGAGCAGCTGCCATGCCAGCAGTATTCCCTAGGAATAGCTCAAGCAACCTTAACTCCTTTGGTAGTTAATGACTCTGGGTTTGTGTTGTAGCACCTTCCCAAGCCTTCCTGCCCCGGCAGTTTGAGGATGCAGATCCTGGTTCTGTTCCTGCTCTGTATCGTGCCCTGACATTTCATCCCATCCCTGGAGGATTTTCTTGAGGGCGCTCACTCATAATGTCAGACTGAAGTATTCCAGAGGAACAGTGGGAAACTCTGTAGCAAATACCAACAAGCTGGTGTTGGTTGTAATTTGTAATTGTTCGTGTGTTCCTCCCCGCTAATCCCCTTGCTGAAATTCATTACAGAGAGAGAGCAACCTACACCCGGAGAGCTGTGCTGAAGGCAGAACGACTTGGCCAAGGAAAGTAGCTATTGTTTTATGATTAAAGGAAAGGATTATATTGGGATTTCCTTGAACAAGGAAAGTCTCTGCCCTACTTTTATTGCTCGTAACAAGGGGATAATAATTACTTTCCATTATAAAACACCCCCAGCGCTTGCGCTGAAAGATTTGTGGTAGAGCTGCGTGGCATTCAGGGCTGGTTATCTGAAATGGCCTGGAGTTGTGCAAACAGATTTCTCTGCCTTATTTCTCCTACTGGGGCTCAACCCCTGCTGAGACTATGGAAAAAATTCCTCTACTCCGAGTTGGGTCAGACTCTCCAAGTGTGACATATTTTCCTCTGCAGGAGCTGGTACCAGTCACCTATCCCATGACGCCTGCCCTCTCCAGGAGCGACATCCAGCCACCTGGAGCTTTTGTACAGGCTTGGGAGGATGAGCAGGGCCAGCAGCAGGGACCCAGCCGGTGCTGGAGTGGCCAAGGGAGGTCACATCTGTCCTGGGGGGAGGGCTGGCAGCTGGCTGCCTCCCCGTGCTCCAGCACATCCCTGCTTCCCGTGCCGCTGCCACCCCCTCGCAAGGAGAGGCGCGGAACAAACTGAGCATTGTAGCAGGGGCCGCCGGGGACGCGCTGTTTGTTTGGGTTTGACACTCGGCACTGAGTCCCGTGGGCAGAGGTGGCTGTGAAAGAGAGAAGCGCTGGTATGTGGTCTCTGATTGAAACAAGGAGAACTATGAGGCATTTCCTTGAGCGTCCCAAATGGCATCTCCTGGCTCAGCTGGTTTTTGAAGCGTCCAGCTGCCACCAGCTCCAGGGTGACGATTTTGATGTGATCAGGGCTGAATCTGTTTCCACTAAAAGTGGAAAAATAAATAAGTCTCAGTTTAGAAACAAAATAGTCCATGTAAAATTTGATTTTTTTGATACCCTATCTCCCCGAGTATGTTTGCTTTTCAACATGTCTAATTTGAGACAGCTCTGCATTTTCTAATGATGCCCCTTTGGAGTTAGCCTCTCCCCCAAGCTGTAGCTCACTGCCACTGTTGTCCATTAAGATTTGGTAGAAATGTACCCTTATTTCTTCAAACCTCCCTGTTTTTACACGGTTGTATTTTTTCCCTGTAATGCCACAGCAATTTTCTTGGCTGAAACAATAATTTTCCCAGCAAAGAAAAATTGTGGGTTGAGTTGGAATTGCAAGAGGTGCTTGGTTAATCCACAGATTATTGACACGGTGGAGCCTCCATGCTTCAAAGGCACCATTATAGTCCATCGTGTCCCTGTGTACTTAGGGAGCTTTAATCCATGGATTACAGGTCCCTGAGAGCTCCTGCCTTCCCAGTTACAGCTGGTCCTGCCAATGGGAGCTGCCATGTCAAGCTGGCTGTAGCACTACACAAAAATTTGGTCTTTAAAATCCACAGAGACAGTGACACACCCTTATATCCCTATTAGGGGCTGCATTTCTTGTCCCAAGCCCCTGGAGAGGTCCCACAGCCCTGCCTGGCCCATGCTTTTCCCCAGGCACCAGGCAGGACCAGACAACAAGTTTTCAAAAGCAATGCTTTAAAAAAAAAAGGAACCACAAAAAAGCCCAAATGAAAAACATACCAAGCGTTTTCCACATCCTTTAGGGAATAGTCAGCATTAAACAGCAGGCCTTCACTTTTCCCCTCTGGTCTCCCCCTAAACAAACAAACTGAGCAGCTCCCAGTAAATGCTTAAATTGCAAAGACATTATTTTTCCTTGTTTGCACATTAAAAATAACTAATTGCATTGCAATCCAAATTTATAAGCGCTTTTAAACTCCTCTGGTGCTCAGGTGATAACTGTGTGTGTGAGGTGCGTGTATTTGTGGCATGTATCTCTGGAAATGGAGTGTATCGTGGAAAAGCTCACAGGCTCTTTATTTGCAGCATTCCTATAATAAGTCAAAGAAGTCACACAGTGCCCTTTTATTTCCAAAGCTGGACTTAAATCATGTCAATAAATCTGCAGACTTATTATGAGATGCAGCATGGGTAATGTAAACAGAAAAAAACCCCACCCCCAGCACACCAGAGTTTAAAAATAGGATGTAAGGAGGAAAAAAAGTTAACCATCCATACAATAAAAAGAGAAAAAATGTGACACAAGAGCACTGTGTCAGGC
>NW_005054435.1:651279-652755 GCF_000277835.1 Geospiza fortis | reverse complement strand
ACGTGAGGGTTTGGTTATTCCAGACGCATTTGCTCCAGGTAAACCCAGATCTCTTTTGTTTTGCTATTGTAAGTCCTTCACAGGTCTGGGTGACAGCTGAGGAGTAAAGCAAATTATTTCCATAGATCAAGGAAGATGACTGTGAACAGGTACCAGTGTTGCATGTGGTGAATCCAGTACTTTGCTCCCTTTTTCCGCAGCATAAGTGTGTTTGGTGAGTACCTGTGTGAAATAAATGCACAGTGAAGCCCAAACAGGAGGACACAACTGCTTGGATCCTCAAGAGCCAAACAAAATGGATTCTTGGCTTGCTGGGTGGGGTTTCTGTGGTGGGATGTAGGCAGAGAGCCTCTGATCCCTTACAGAGTATTCCCCACAGAGCTACGTTTCAGTGCTGGAAAAAAAGGTCAGCCAGAAAATACCATAGGCTTGACCAGGGAAATCAAAAATGGGATAATTTCATTTGTCCCCAAGGCCAGCTGTTTCTGACTTGGGTTGAGGATGTGCCCACCCTGCTGAGCCTGTGGGAAAACCCCATGAGGTGCTGCCACAGCTCCAGTTAATTTGTCCCTCAACTGAGGACCTGAGCCAGCTGTAAATCCCATTATCCTCTCCACTTCTGGTCCTAATTGCAATTTACCTGCAGATTTGCAGATGGAGTTTGTTACCTGGAGGTCTCAAAGGCAGGAGAGAGGACTGTGTAGGGCTTTTGTAGGTGGGATTTTGGAAAAGTTGGGTAAGGAGATTATTTAAAAGATAGGAATTAATTGTAATTGTCATAAAACCCATGACCTGACTTAACGATTATTTTCGTGTATGTGCTTATAATTCAAGTTTATAAAATGCCATTTATAAAATGGTTATTTTTTCTTTGTGAAAGAAGGAAAAAGCCCCAAGCCTCTGTCAAGGTGGTGAATTTTGAAGTGTTTAAAATCATGTATCTCCCTCTCCAATGTACAGCATGTATTTTTCATCTGTTGATCTTTTTAGGTAAATACAGCTGGGCTCTTTAAGCAAACATGTCCTGAGGTGTGGCTCTTGCTCCTGCAGTGTTTGTGTAGCCTGGGAGCTGCTCACCTGGGGACGGCACTGCCACATTCCAGGTTCAAACCCAAGGAAACCCTGGCCACCTGCCCTGGCATCCCGCAGCCTGCTCCGGTTCAGTGTCCTGGTGCCTGGCAGGCAAAACCGAGTGGCCTTGTCCCTTGGGAGCAGCCCTGCCTGGGAGGAGATGGCACCCTCTGGATGCTCCATGCTCACTCTGACGCCCCAGCCAGCAGGACTTTTCCCTCTGGGTTTGAGGCTCAGTTGAGACAGAGTTTGGGGAAGAAGTGAAAGGTAAAGACGGGCCATTAGAGGGCACTTTTGCAATCCTGGAGAAGGAAAACGGTGCTTATTATTTCACTTAGGACTGTTTGTTTTGGCACTCTCTTAAATTCAGTGATAAACAGCAGGAAAATCCCTCCAGTCAGCAGG
>NW_005054435.1:629935-651232 GCF_000277835.1 Geospiza fortis | reverse complement strand
AGCAGGAATATATCAATAAAATATTGACTCAGAGTTTTAAAGAAAAGAAAACAAGACAAACTCGTAGAAAACGGAATAAAAGACATTTAAGGATGTGGCACAGCCTAGAGAACAAAAAATCACACAACGTATTTCATGTAATTTGTGTGGCTTAGCAGTGCAGTGCTTAGGCCTCAGCTTGTACCTGGATTCTAAAAACGAATCCAAGGCAAGAAAATTGTTTTGGGATTTTCTGAGGACTGGGTGGCAGAGCATGAATTCACAGGCTCACATCTAGCAAGTGCATTTTCTGAGGGACTCTGTCAAAGTCACTGGTGAGCTTGCCCAGAAACAAACATAGGATGAATAAATGGGCTTTTTGCTTTGCTCTTGATGTTTTGCATGAGTAAACTACACAGGGTTTAGTTTGAAACCCTGCCAAATTATAATGAGTGCTCTGCAAAAACTAAAATCTGTTTATTAACTGGTGTGAAAGGGTGGTGTAACACTGACAGCACAGCTTCCAAAAGCTGTGAGCGAGGTTTGGATGCCTCTTTGCTGTTGTCCCGCTTTTGGAAGTGTCGTGCATGAAAATTGGGCCCCTTTTAAGCCTCTGAGGTTAGCTACCTGAAAATGAAAGCGCTCAAAATTCTATTAATTTGTCAAAGAACAGAGATGATAAAAGTTTCCTTTTTCAGTAACAGTTGACAACTTTGCAAGGTATTTCATGTGTGGGACGGGCATGGATATAGAACGAAATTTAATGTGTCTTTTTGGAGTTATTTTTAAACCGAAATGCTTTTACAATTAGATAAAGAAATTGCAGACAAATCTGTACCTTGTCACTGCTCTGTAGCTGTTAAGGGGGGCAGAAACACTGTTTATGGGAGTTTTTAAAGTGCATTAGCTAGTGAAATTATTTAAGAAGTGAAGCTTAGCCTATAATCAAAATGGTTTATTTTAGTAGAGGTTACATTGCACTGGAACTGACTATGGGAATACACAGGATTGCAGTTTCAGGGGGGTTCATGTGGAGGACGCTGTCTGCAGAAAGCGTCAGAGTTTCTTACCTAACCAAATAATCTGCTGTAACTGTTGTGATTAAGTTGGAAGGAATTTCATCCCTGTTGGCCAACAATAATACTCAAAAAATCAATAAACAGCGTGTTAGAGCACACGAAACTCATCGTGCTTTGTGTGAGAGGAGCTTTCTGCTGCCTTTGGTGACTCAAGCCAGTAAGTATTTTGACTTATGATCTTTGCTCCAAAAGGTCAAATGTCTTTAACTTGGCTGGAAAAAATCAACACTCCAGTCTGAATTTGAGGAACTATATCCACTATATCACAAGCTAACTCAGGACCTGTTTGGGATAAATTTTGACAAAGGCTGAGAAAGCTAAATCAGTATTTACCTGTAGGTAGCAATTGCATGTGTTGGGTAAAGCCCTGGACTCTTTTCCCTTCTGTAGGGCAGAGTACTGCAGTAACCTGTCATTAAACCATCCCAAATGATAACAGAGCACACCATTTGAGACCTAAAATTGCATCCTGTGAGGGTGCAGGTCACTCCTGGCTCATGGATCCTGCTGAGTTTGCCATGCGTTTTCCCTGTCCCATCACTGATTTCAATGGGAAAATAGAAAGATGAAGGAACTGAGCTGGTCAGCAGGAGTTGGAGAAAACAGTAGAAAAGGGAGGAGGGAATGAGCTGATATCAGGGGAGAGCAGAGAGGAGGGGTGAGTGAGGGGGACTTGCATGTTGCTGGAAGAAATTATTAAATAACAATGGCAGAGGAAGCAAAATGAGTGTGAAAATAGCCCTCCATGGCCTTGCTGGTGTCAGAAGCTCTGCTGTGCAGCTTGTGAGTGGCTGTGTTTAGCTGTCCTGAGAGCAGGGAGAGGGATTTAGGAAGAGCAGTTTTAGTGTGGCTTGGACTACAGTGTGCCACTTCTCAAGGAGCTTTATGTTTGCTACTTTTACATAAAATATTAGGGGTGGTGGGAAATATCTCAGTGACAAATTTGATCTTAAAGGTAAAAGGAAGAGTTTGCTATAAAATAGTAGTTGTTTTAGAGTGCAGCACCCAGAGCAGTGCATGACTGCACACTCAGCCAAGAGACAAGATAAGCTGTTCCTGGCAGCTCAGCTTCTAGCACGTTTCTCCCCAAAATCAGTGCTAACACAGCTAAGGTAATGGCCTAAACATTTTTTTTCTTTCTTCTCCTAATTAAAATTGGTTATTATTTAATAATTTAAACTTGATACATTTGTACCAGAAATGGGCTGTTTCCCCTTCCTCCCCCCCATCCCAGAGCCACTATAGATGAGATCATCTGCTGTACTGAAAGGAGATTTTAGCCTGTCCCACTGTATATGTTAGGGTAGTAATTTCTGACCTAGTTACAGACATACTAATGAAAGGCTAAGATTATGAATTATTATGCCTAATTTGTAAAGGATTCTCTGCTTTTGTGTTTTGCAATTCCCATCAGGCTTGAGGATTAAGCCCTGCTGAATTGCATGCTAATACCAATGTGCTTTGAATATGTGTGGGTTTGTATCACATGCTTTCCTAATTCTCTATTTTTGTCAAGAACAGTTTCACTGGAAATATTTACTTTCCAGAGGATTGTTGGAAGCCCAACCAAAGTCTCCTAGGGGAAGCAAAGCCGATGTACCCTCCATCTGCTCTGTGCTTGCTGCAGCTCCCAAGGCCAGCCAGCTCCGTTTCTGCTGTGGCAAAACATCAAAGTGTAATTCCCCAAAGCATGTGGAAGGCTTTTGCTCTTTGGTAGCGATTCCAATTTGAAACCAGTACCCGGTCTTGCTTTGGTCACTGCTCAGGATGGGCAAATCTTGGTGACACCTTTATCCAAGCGCTGTGACAGTCTGAGCTCAGTCCTTACAACGAGTTTTCCTGGTGTTTGTGTGGCAGTGAAGGTGCCTGCAAAACACAAAGTGCAGTGAGGTTGTTGTAGGTGTGCCCACGTCCCAGCACAGACGTGATGCCCCTCCTGAGGTGGGACTCCCTGTTGTTGCTGCAGGATGCTCCTGCTGCGCTGCCCACTGCCGCTCCTGCTGCTGCTGCTGCCGCTGGACTCCAGGCCCCAGAAGCTGCCCACCAGGGATGAGGAGCTCTTCCAGATGCAGATCCGGGACAAGGCGTTCTTCCACGACTCCTCAGTCATCCCTGATGGAGCCGAAATCAGCAGCTACCTCTTCAGAGACACTCCCAAAAGGTATTTCTGCCTGGCCCAAGTGAGGAAGCTGAACTTTGAAGGCAGTAGCTCTGGTTGCTGGGTGCTTTGAGATCAAAATTGGGTCTCAACCAGAAAAATATAAATGCCAGTGTTCTGTTTGGTGAAGTAAACATGTGAGCCTCCAGCCCAATCTGGCCTCCCCAGCTGAGGGTCTGTCCAATTTATTTGATTCCTCAGATGAGCCCAGAGCTCCCCCAGATTGCAGAACTTCCTTGAAGTGGGACCACTATCCATGTCTGTAGGCAATGGGAGTGGGAAGGAAATGAGAAACTACAGGCTTGACCCACCCCACTTGTCCCTCTTCATTGTTCCCTACTGTGCTTTAAAGAAGCAGCATTAGGCAGCCTGGTCTGAAATCCCCACTTCCCAAGCTTCACCCTGTGGGTCAGAAAATACTGAGGGTTAGACTGGGGAAGAACCTGAGGCTCCGGGGAGTTTAGGGAAGAGTTGCATTGCCTCATACCACATGCCTCCTCCAGCCTTCATTGGCGAGGAACATTTTACGATGAGTGTTGTGTGGTGCCTGGAGGGATGTGGGAGGGCAGCTGGGTGTGTGTGCACCTCTGTGTGCTTACCTGGATGCAATGTGCGTCCTGCCTGGAAGAGCATGTCCCTAAGTTCCAGGAGAGATCCTGTTCCCCTCATTAATATCTCTGTGATTATTTGTATCTAGGTAGTATAGGAGTAGAAAGTAAAGCTGCTGGAGGGGAGGGCAGGAGGCCAGAAAGGCCTCTGCTCTGCCTTGACACAAAGTGTGAGCCCTACTCCTTAGCTCTGGCCCACCAGCCTTTCCATACTCCCTCTGCCTGCTGGTAACACTTTTGGCTCTGTGGCCCCACCTAGACCATCCTTGATGGTGTCCAGTCAATCCCTGCCAGCTGGCTGCCATCAGGAGTTCCTGACATGTGGGTCTGTCAACCTCTCTCTAGGTATTTCTTCGTTGTTGAAGAGGACAACACTCCCTTAGCAGTGACAGTGACACCATGTGATGCCCCTCTGGAGTGGAAGCTGAGTGTGCAGGAGCTCCCAGAGGAAGCCAGTGGGGAAGGATCAGGTAACAAACCATCAGCAACTTCCCCTGTCCCCTTCCCTGCTTTTCTCCTGCATTTAAGGTTCCTCAACACTGAGTCTCACAGCAGGCCTGTCTTTATGATCTCCTGTTGTTTCGGTCTTCCAGTGCAGGAGATTGACAACAGGCAGCAACATGGAAAGGAAAAGGACTACAAAGAAGTAAAAGCTGAGGTTACAGTCACAGGGGTCTGGAAGCTGCCAGAGCAAATTATGTTTGCCCAGAGTGACTCGTTTTGATGGGGGCTTTGCTGTGAGGTGTTTACACAAGCTAAAATTGGAGAGACAGGGCTGGCATTGCAGCAGGACTGAGCCCACCCCTTGGAAGGACTCATCTCCAGCCATGGAGCTGTGTAGCTGCTGCTCAGGAGAGAAAAGGGCTGCCAGAGCCTCTGACACATGTGCTGACCTGTCCCACACACCACATGGTATGGCAGACACACCTCTGGTCCCCACTGTGTTTAGCAACAAAATTTTAGTGTGACTCAGACGGCCAAAGCCAAGGGTCCACATCCAGGAACAGGCAGGTGAGTGAGTTTCCCCTGGAGAAATATGCTTGGCAACTCCAGGTGGGATGCCTGACACTCCAGTGGAAGGTGTTAGCTACTGTTCATGAGATTCCATTAACGCTGGTCAGGTGGAGTTTCTTTTGTGTTTGGATTTAACCTGAGTGCCAAACCAATTTTCCTCTCTGTTTTGACAGAAGTGTTGATCAATTACATCTTCCTCAGAAGACAAAACCTTCCTTTCCCATCTCACTTTTGTATTTTATGTAGTAAAATGTGCCTTTTGGAGTTCTGGTTTTTCACATTTGCAGAGAGTGTCTGTACAAATGTTTCTTTTGCTTGTATTCCAGGTGACCCAGAGCCCCTTGAGCAACAGAAACAGCAGATTACCAATGAGGAAGGCACGGAGCTCTTCTCCTACAAAGGCAATGATGTGGAGTACTTTGTGTCCTCCAGTTCCCCCTCTGGGCTGTACCAGCTGGATCTGCTGTCGACAGAGAAAGACACCCATTTTAAAGTGTATGCAACCACGACTCCAGAGTCGGACCAGCCTTATCCTGAGTTACCTTACGATCCCAGAATCGATGTCACCTCCCTGGGACGTACAACGGTGACTCTGGCATGGAAACCGAGCCCCACGGCCTCCTTGCTGAGACAGCCCATCCAGTACTGCATCGTCATCAACAAAGAGCACAACTTCAAAAGCCTCTGTGCTGTCGAAGCCAAGCTCAGCTCTGACGATGCCTTCATGATGGCTCCAAAGCCAGGTCTGGATTTCAGTCCCTTTGACTTTGCCCATTTTGGCTTCCCTGCAGACAACAACTCTGGCAAAGAACGTGGTTTCCTAAAATCCTCCAAGTTTGGGCGGCAAATGTCCCCAAAGCCGAGAGTTGACCTGCACAGAGTTTGTATTGGGAACAAGAACATTTTCACTGTGTCTGACCTGAAGCCAGACACGCAGTACTACTTTGACATGTTTGCAGTGAACACCAACACCAACATGAGCACCGCCTATGTCGGCACCTTTGCCAGGACCAAGGAGGAGGCAAAGCAGAAAACAGTCGAGCTGAAGGACGGCAAAGTTACAGATGTGTTCATCAAAAGAAAGGGAGCCAAATTTCTACGTTTTGCCCCTGTTTCATCTCACCAAAAAGTCACCTTTTCTGTTCATTCCTGCCTGGATGCTGTTCAGATCCAAGTTAGGAGGGATGGAAAACTCCTCTTGTCTCAAAGCGTGGAGGGCGTGCGGCAGTTCCAGCTCCGGGGGAAAGCAAAAGCTAAATACCTGATTAGGCTGAAGGGCAGCAAGAAAGGCGCTTCCATGCTGAAGATCCTGGCTACAAGCAGGCCTAACAAGCAATCCTTCCCTTCCCTTCCCGAAGATACGCGGATCAAAGCCTTTGACAAGCTCCGCACGTGCTCCTCGGTCACCGTGGCGTGGCTGGGCACGCAGGAGAGGAACAAATTCTGCATCTACAAGAGGGAGGTGGATGACAATTACAATGAAGAGCAGAAGAAGAGAGAGCAGAACCAGTGCTTGGGCCCAGACACCAGGAAGAAGTCGGAAAAGGTTCTGTGTAAATACTTCCACAGCCAGAACATCCAGAAGGCAGTGACCACAGAGACAATCAGAGGCCTGCAGCCTGGCAAGTCCTACCTGCTGGATGTTTACGTCATAGGGCACGGCGGGCACTCGGTGAAATACCAGAGCAAACTGGTGAAAACCAGGAAGTTCTGTTAGTTACCCTGGACAGAGGAACACGGGGAACTCCGGACTGAGCGTTATCCTGCTTCCGAGTATACGGATTGACTACTTGCACAGCTGAGAAGTTGTGACCTGTATTTGTACTGTGTAGAAAAGATATCAGCTTGTATATTTATGTTTACATAAGTCATTGTCTGGAGGAACTGAGGCTGGTGCTGTCTGGTAGCACCTGGCAGCAGTGTTATCATGTGTCCAGTGACCCACATGTGATGCTCAGTAGATGCCCAAGGTAGGAGAAAACCTCGGAGGAACTGGCACGCCTTTGCTTCCATATTGCATGAACTGCTTCTAAATTATTTTATACTTTAAGAGGCTGAGATACATCATTTGTTCACCTTGTTACTCACACACACAACTGACAGACATATGCCCTTTCTCTCAGAGTAGATGGTAGGGTTTCTGTAAATTATTTTATAGAGTCTTGTTTTAAATGTTTATGTTTCTATGATTGTAAACTATTAAAATCTCCCCCAATAAAATACAGATTTTAACTAAGTATTAACTGGGCTGCATATGAAGCAGTTTCATTGCTAATGTAAATTCTTACCTAGCTGATTTTCATGTTTAAATACTGTATGTATTTCATGTACAAAGTTGCCATAACGTTATATTCCTGTACATAAAATTAAAAAATATTAGATTATATATTACTGACTTTTTGTTGACTGCTCCAAAGAAAGTGGCTTTTTTTTTTTTTTGACATTCTATGTGCACAGACAGGTGTGGGGACAGACGAGACATGCTGAAACTTGGACTGAATTCAGTTTTGCTGTTTCATCATGGCTTGCAGTCTGAGTTAGAGGCCATGCAGACCTTTTGTATAGTCATTTGTTATTTTTTGCTAGATTTCATTGGAAGCACTTGCTTTCTGGATGCTGCTGGGTTTGACCACAGTAAGCTAAAAAGATGGTATTTTTTCCATTGACAAGAAAGGTAGTGCTACCAAAACCCCAGATACTTTCATTTAATTTGCAGTTATTTCCATGGTGTAGATTTCTTTAAGGTATTATATTTCTAGATATCATATTTTCTAAATTGTCTTCTTTGTTTTTCCATGTCATCTCCATGACTCAAAAGCCTGCAGAGAGCTGGTTAATAGAAAACACTCCTCAGAGAAGCAGCTGGGCCAGCCCTATTTCAAGCAGTGAAGGTAGGAGGGAAAGAGACCAAAATCCATATGAAGGCTGAAACAGGTTCCTCTTAGGCTGCTGACAGGGAAAGCCAGACCTGTCCATCCCTGCCAGAGGTGAGCTCCAGTTTTCCTTGGCCCTGCAGTGTTGAGCTCCTGACATTTTCCTTTGTGCTGGCCCCAGCACTGGTGGGTGACAGGAGGGTTTTGTGGCTGCACAAGCTCCTGTGCCATTCCACATGCCGAGTTTGTTGTGATTCTCCTCCCCCAGAAAAAGTAGGTACCGTATGAAGACTGATCAGAAGACACCTGCTGTGTTTAATGTGGTTATATAATAAATGGAATAATGGGAATTCAGATTTCTCAGGAGCTCTCTGATTCCTTAAAGGAACTCAGAAATACACACTTGCTGCATTACCATGCCAGGGTGTACAGGAGCAGTGGGTCACTCCAGCTGGGAATCCTCAAGGACAGGACAGTGGTAACAAGGTTAGATCACCAGTTGCCAGGGGGATACTTTCCCTATATTTCACAGTCTGGAAAGCTATTGAATCCTTAAGCTAAAGACAATTTGTAAAAGCATTTCTCTCTTTACTGCTGCCGCTTGTGTGGGGATCAGTACTTCTTCCACTGCCTTAGTATGATGTTTACTTCAAAACACATGTTTTACCACAATTCCAGCTCTGCTTGTTCCCTTTGGCCAGATTTCTCTGTTTGGATATTCACCCAGCTCACTTGGCTTTTCTGCCTGCTAACTCCTCATGTTTGCAGCATGTCACAAAATTTAAAAACTCCCCAAGATGCGTGCAGCTTCTATTTCTGAACATGCTGGTTTCGAAGAAAAATATCACAACAGTTGTCTTCATTTCCCACTGGAATTCTTCTTTTCCTGGACAGCTAGCTCTATTTATTCTTCTGGATGAAACTGAGACCATACTAGTACTGCATCTATTAATCATCATGTTATTATTCAGATCTTAATAGTCTGAGAGAAGCTGTTCTTTGAAGGATAGAGTTAAAATAAGGGCACTGTTTTGTACAGGGCAAATGTAAGTCAGCCTTTAACTGAGAGGTGACTGAAGCAGGTGTTAAAGTAGAATAGGTCTCATCTGCTGGGAAAGTTCCAGAGTGAGTTTTTGTGAAAGCAGAGAGCCCATGTGAAAAGTCATAGCATGGGCAACATCAAAAACATATATGAAAAGAATTTATAAAGAATGTAATAGATGGATACCTGGTGTAAAAGGTCAAAAAAAGCCAGTATATCAAATATACATAGAAATATACATAGAAATATACATAGGGCCTTTTTTTAAGCACAAAGCTGGCAAGTTAATTAAAATAGAAACTCAAGCTGGGAAACAGAAGGTTAAATGGAGTTCAGTATTCATAGTGATGGTATGTGTCCCTTTGGGACAGAATGCCATGCTGGAATTTGCAGCTGAGGAGCACACAGGGCTATAGGAAAGCAGCAGAGGTGGCTCACAGGGATGGCAGCACCTCCTTAAGGCTCATCCATTGCAGGACTGTAACAGAGAAATTCTCTACAGATGAGGTTTGCTTCAAAGCTGCTGAAGAGTCACTGAGCCATTGCAAACCACAGCAAGATAATCTTCAACACCATCAGTCAAAGGGGGCTTACTTAGTTTTACTGCTTTACTCACTGGCAAATGTGGCAGCTGCCTTACCAGGGAAGCTTCAGGGAGCCCAAAATGGTCCATGACTTACAGAACAAAAGGTTATGATGGTGGCAAAGCTGCAGAATAAATCCATCAGTGATACACACAAACATTTCAAGAACTCCACTTGTAGCAATAGCAGTTGGGTCTCACAGCCATATTTCTTTGGGTTTTAAGTAGCTATTTTAAGACTGGTAACATAACAGGGGGAAAGCAAATCCTTATTTTGAACAGCAAACATTTACCTTGGCACTTGGCAAAAAAATGTAACAGTTGTGGTTTCTCAAAGTCCTTTGACTAGTTAGGGTTAGGGTTGTCATATTTGGATACACTCAGTTAAATGGGATGTGAAAATGCATTTTATTTAATTCAGCACATAAGCCATGCTGGGGAACTCTGTACCAGGAACCCTGAACTCTTCTTCCTCTCTTTGCCTAGAAACCTATTCAGAAACCTTTGTGCCCTCAGAGATCAGCCCTCAGTTTTGTGGCAATACAAGAATCTGGTCTGACTGAGATTGTCCCAGTGCACAGCACAGATGGTAACTCATGTTCTCAGATCTGCAGCTCTTCAGTGAAATTCCCATCTTCCTCCATGTCCTCTTCCATTTGATAATGTTTGCTATCACTTAACAGGTGTCCTGACATTCCAGTGATGTTAGGAGGCTGGAGGAATATGATTTATTTTTTTCTTGACTATTACACACTTTTTTTTTTTTGTCTCTTACTTCTTGCTCCTGGTTTTCTTTCAAACACTTCTGTGTAGAAGGTCCAGGAGAATAACATGCACAGTTTTGCCCAATAAACAAACTCAGAGCAATTTTTCTTCCTCTTCTGGGAGGCAAGTAAAACTGGTTGTGTTAAAACCCATGGGGCTGTGGCACATCAGCAAAGGCAACTGAGGCCATAGAAATCTGAGGAAAACCTTGCAAAAATGCCTTTTCTTGCTGGTTTTCCCTCTTACATGGGTTTTTTAAATGGCAATATGGGTGCAAAATAAAACTGCTCCAAAGAAGGTGGTTTTTCCATCTGCTTTTACCCCACTTCCACTGATTTGAGCAGTGACTCGAAGTGCAAGCCAATTCCCCAGGGAATCATCACCCAGAGCCCTGGAGGATGCAGCTGGGCTTCATTAGCAGCCCCACTCCTATGGCTAGGTGATCCTGCTTCCGTTAAAGAGCCTTTGCAGCAACTCTGAAGATGCCCTGCCTTCCCCTGCTGTAGGAGGAGAGCAGTGTGTTCTTAGAGGTAAGTGGGTAAGTCTGTCTTTGGTTTTTTTAAGTCTGTTTTTAAGTAAAAGGAGAATGCTCAGACCTTCAGAGGTTTTGTATTCATGTTTTAACTCTGTCAGAGAGAGTTTCTCGGTTTTGTGTTGTGATACTGGTGTTTCAGCCAGTTGTCAGTGAGGGGTTAGTAAGTGTGGCACTATTAAATTACATTTTCCCCTCTTTTTCTCTCTTTTTGTCTGAAAAGTGTGAAAAAATCCAGTTTCCTTGTATGAGGTCTCCTGAGCCTGCTAACCTTGTGCATAAGAAGTTCACCTTAAGCTATGATGGTCTTACTTCAGAGAGCAAAGTAAAGAATTATTTTTTCTGTTCACTGAGCAAACAGGGAATAAATTATATCCCAAATGTGTGTGGATAATATAATGGCAAAGCTGCTGAAAGGCTGATAGAGAAGAAATTATTAATTGCTGTTTTTTGAGGGTTTTATTGCTGTATTGACACACACTATGGCTGTGTCTTAATTCTGGGTTTGGATATTCATGTAGGGTTACACCTGCTAGAGGTAAGCAGTCACATGCTTAATTGTTTCCTTGATTTAGAGAAATGTGTGTTTGTAGCAACAGGCAGCTAAAATGGCTGTAAATTTCTGCTCCAATGCCTTAAATAAATGCTGACAGGATTATTAAGTATTAATCTTATAATGCATACCTTGCAAAGAGACCTGAATTCTTGTTTTAATTGTGTTAAAATCCTTATTCTAAGTCTAGCAAGTGTGGTAGTGAAGAGTTTGTCTGACTGTGTGAAATCTGGTTGTAAGGTGGGAGTAACACCACAAAGGGGACACAGTGTTGTAGCTTGCTTTGCTTCTAGAATGGAAGGCAAGAAATTATCCTGCTAATTCTCAAAGTATGGATTTTTTGGCTGGGGGAGAAACATCAGAGAGTCTGGAATATAAAATTATATGATTCTGGTACTCAGGGGTTTAATGTAATTTCGAATTAGTACTGATTTTACCTGTGCTGTTCCACACTTGGAATTGCGCATTATTTCAGGTGAAAGAGGGATAGAGAACTAAAACTGAGATATTTTTGTGAAGTAAATTATTTTATTCCCCCCCATTCTGCCTGTTGATTTAACTGTTAAGTAGGAATGAGTGTGTTGTAAATAATGACTTGCCCACTCCCTGCCTTTTTGAGCCACTGTTTTTCAAATGTTGGATTTTCCTGTTGAGCTCCAGCAGCTGTTTCTGGCTGTGTAATTCAATCCTATATGTAGAAGAGAAGCTGAGCTTTTCACATCATTTCCATATTAAACCCTTTTCCCAGTAGCTCTGTGTTGGTGACGAGAGCCTTTCTTTGGTTGTCTTGAGATGCTCCATGGATTTCAGAGTCCCTTCAGAGTTTCAGGGAATCTATGAAAGGCTACGGCAGCCACTGATACAATTCAGGGATGGTTTAGTCTTCTAAATAAGTGTTTAGACTGGTTTATAAACTTGTGGTATTAATCCTGTCAGGGAGACAAATTCTTACTTCATTTCATGTGTTTGATGGTTCCAAAGCCTGCTTTGGAAGAAGGCTTTTATCACTCCTCTGGAGTCCACATCAGTGGCTATAATAATCATAATCCTCAGCCTGCCCAGACAGCCACTGCTGATACCAGGCTGTGGGGAACACACTCCCTCCCCTCTTTTTTAGGCCATTTCCTTAAAAGAGAACTGTTTATAAATGAAAGTTTAAGTGACCCAGTAACACTGATAGGTTTTGTGAATGCAGCTCGTTATTAGTTCCCAGCACAATTTGTCTAACAAAAAAAGGGACTTATCTATCTCAAAATAGGCACAAGTGAATAGTGAATGTACAGCTGGCATCTGATCTTGCAGTCATTGTGTATTTTGGAAAGTCAACTGGCTGACAATTTGATTTCTGCCCACTGAAAACTGTAGAGTTGAGGTACCCTTTGATGAACATGAGATAAATGTTTATTGTTCACTTCGGAAAGAGATCCTCTTTTCCTCTGAAGACTTCCCTTACTGATCCTATCTGCAGCAAAGAAAACTGAAAAGGAGCAGGTGGAAGTGTTGTTACTGGAATATTTGCTGTTTATGGACATAAAATAGCATGGCTGCTAAAAAGGCTGTTACATCTCACAGGCAGACAGCATTGAGGGAGGGATGATGGTGGGAGGGTGTCTCAGGCAGTTAACCACGTTTCTTATTTTGCTCCTTAGTGGAATCAGGACTTACCTCCTGTGTCCTGGGAAATGAGTCAATTCTTTGAGGACACAAAGCACGGGATGAGGGATGAGGATCCCTGCTGAGCACAGGCAGGGCTCACACAAGGCTCTGGGCACTCTTGATGTTTTCCTCCCACGCACCCATGCCTGTGTCAGCTGCAGTCCTGCCCCATCATTATTACTGTGCTCATTCTCCTCCATTTCCCATGGCACAACTGGGGAGCTGAATGTGAAATAAACACAAATACATTTACTTCGAGTTGCTTGGCATGGTGTTGTAATTAAAAGGTGGAGCCAATTCTCTCAATTTGTTCAACAGGGAGGCATTGTTCCTCCTCCTTCCTCCTGGCTTTTGTTTTCCCAAGTATTGTCTCTCCATGGCTGCTCTCTCACAGACCACAAGTTTTGCTTTTGTTTGGTGGTTTTTCTTGTTAGTGTTTGACACATTTAAGACTAATGGGCAGGTACACTGAGCTGATGCAGAGACTGTGCAGTCCTGGAGAGCTGGTCTGGCCTGTGCTGAGAGCAGAGCAGCTGCAGACCTCCTGCAGATGTGGGCTGGACAGACAGTTGCTCATGAGCGATTGCATTATGTTTACTCAGATCCCTCTTTGAGCCACGTTGGGCAACTGCTCCCAGGCTCTAATGGCTTCCTTATGTTCTCTCCTGCTCTCGTTCAAGCTGTGCAGCTGGCTGCCAGGGGGACAGCACGGTGACAAAGGCTGCTGCAGCACGCTTGGCAGGCAGATGCTGCCTGACAGGGCATGGACAATGCAGGGGCTCTGCTCCCTCTGTAATTGGTGGCTGCTGAGTGCCGGGTAATTGGGCTCATGCCCTCTCCAGAGCGGGTGGAACAGGCTAAAGGACATGGAGAAAAGGCTGCTTTGGTGGGAGCAGTGGGTTAAAGCAAGACACAACTGTTTCTGGATCCCGGGTAGGCATAGGTTCCCTGTTGGTACTGACAAAGGCCCTTTTCTCATTGTGTTTTGGAGCTGTTTGATCACTGCCCTCTGGCCGTGCCCGAGGCATCACAGCTGATTGTACAATAACTCAGTCTAGCGTTCAGGACAGGCTTTGTAGGAGGCTCTGCCCAGAGCTTTTGATCAGCAGCTCCTAGTTCAGATGGAGCACAGGAGAAGTGGAGGAAGACTGGAAAGTTATGATTTTTTTTTTACCAGAACTTTGTGCTGTCTTTATTTCCAAGTGTGCAGGAACTGCTTCTGAGATCCTGGCTGTTCCTGAGCCCAGACTGTGCCCTAGTGCACAGCTTGTGATGCTGGCACCCACTCACCCTTCTCTAGGAGGTAAAACTTGACAAAGCCACTAATTCTGTGCTGCACATAGCAGCCAAGCCTTTGTCAGCATAATTAAATGAAACACCAAAATACCTCTGTCATTAAAGAATACAAATCTTCGACAAGAACATTGAGGTAGGTCTGTCCAGAGCTCTTCCCTCAAACAGCTTTTAAACTCAAACCTCAGGTTTTCTTTGAACAAAGCCTACATCAGACAAACCTCTTGCAACAGAGATGAGAGAGAAAAGACAGACTAGACGTGGGGAAGGGTTTATAAACAAATCCCCTGCTGCTCACTTTGTCCCTGCTTCCAGTCTTGCTTTCAGTCTGCTCTGTGGCTTTCTAGGCTGAAGCAGACTGCAAGCTCACTGTGGTCCCTAGGGAACTGTTCCCTTTGCCACTGGGGCTGGTTTCTGGCTTGTCCTGCTGCTCTCAGCTATCTCCTGAGCCCGAGCTGTGTGCTTGTGTCTCCTTGATGTTTGCTTCCCCCCTCTTAAGCACACCAAGTAGCTCACCCATGAAGATACCTCATCTTTTCCCCTGCACAGGGGCCCACTTGGCTGTGTTGTCCCCTTGAAAAGAACATGATATACCAAGAGGAAGAATTAAATTGGATACTTTGTCCTAGCCCCTAACCCAGATATTTTTCTGGAAAAAGAAGGGTTTGTTGTGATAAATGTGAAACATGCAATATAAATATTTAGCTACTGTTAACTCGTCTGTTAATGTTTCCTGCTGTCTTTTCAAAGTTGTTTGTGTACTTCTTTGTATGATGGAAACATCATACCATACTGTTCTTTCCCATCTCAAAACCCCATCTTTTTGGGTTCTCATATAATGGAGAAAAGGAGCAGTTGTCCACACCTCCAGTTTGTGCAAGGTTAATAACTGGGTGATTTAATTGACTGTCCACTACTTCAGCTGGAATTTGTGTTTTCAGGTCCTTAGTTGGTTATTTTTGGTGGCCTGGGCTGCTTATTTCTGCCAGTTCAGGAGATGGGCTTACAATTAAGAGTTTGGTTTAGTATTTGGTGTATTTTCTGCATGGGATGAATAATTCTGCTCCCATTTTCTGCTGTTGTAGACCTGTGTGAATGCAAGTGTAGGGGCTTTGATTAAGAGGAAAGTTCTGATCGGTGGTGATCCCATGAGGAGTTTCTGGGATCTGTAACAAACCTTCATCTGCTGAAGTAATGGAGCTGTGCATAAATGAATATGGTTCCTTTTTCCCTGCTCCAGACTAAATCTTCCCAACAAGTTCAGAGAAGTGGCTATGGTGGAAACACCCCTCTGTAAATGAACCACCAGTGTAGTGAGAAGTTACACAAACCCATAACATCTTCCCAATCCCATGGCACCAGAACAGCAAGACACTTCACAGGACAGGGAAAAACAATGATACTGAGGAGGAGGAACAGACATGAAAGAAACAAACAATAATAACAAGAATAGAGACACATTGTCATTAAATGAAAACATCTTAAACAATGACCTTTCTGACAAACCACAGAAATAGCAAACATGCAGCCTTTTTAATAACTGTTCCATACTGGAGTTTTGCACACATACCCCCTGGAAGCTTAATGCAATCCAAATGTCTGTTCCTTGGACAAGGCCTGGGGCTAAATGCTCTTTGATGCCTGAAGGAACAAGTGAAAGCCTGCAGGTTAGTCAAACCTGCAAAAAACCCACGCTCCTGACTATGCCTCTCTCCATTTCAATGTGAATTTTTAACATTTGATGTTTTCTTCATCTTTTTCATGGTTTCTATGGGAGGGGAGAGAGGGAAGGAGATTTTTAGTAAATGTTTTGTCATAAAAGGTATGCTTAGTGTCTATGCTGAAAATAACTTGTGTAGAATTTTAGCACTGATGCTGGGCTGCTGCAGCCCTCAGCGGTGTCATAGTGCATTTAAAATGGATAAATGTCCCCACTTATATGATAATGGGGGTTTTGGATGAGTTGTCCTGTTGGGCAAATACTACAAGCTGAAGGGATGGCCAAAATACCATATGGGATGATACCAAAATCAGTAGCTGTTCCTTCCTAGACCTCTCAAAACAGTAGATTTCTTACGAAGAAAGTATTCAGATTTCTTTTTTTTTGTGTGTGTATTGAAGCCTTTTAAATTTTCACTTCTTTCTAACAGCTTTCAATAGTGGGACCTATCAGATCCAATAACCATCTGTCTCTTAAATCAGGGGTCATTGTGTGACTTTAATCTCTCATAACAGTATCTATTAATAAATTTTCAAAAGCCAACTCAAGAGCATTAGAGATTGTGTTCAACTAAACAGAGTTAAAATTCATGTGATGGACGAATGTTCACCCATTTCTATTTAATGTTTTTAGATTGTTGTAGCTTTTTCCTGTGTATTTTACCACAATTCAGTGTTAGGTAATTATAAATATGCTCCAACCTTAAGAATTTCATTAGGAGTCACGGTAATGCTCATTGCCTCCAAGTCTGTAGAGAGGTGAAACAAAGTAAAATTGAACTACTGCCAATCTTATTTTATGGTGTTTTACCAGAATTAAAATGTGTTGTATATAACCCAATAACTCTTATTGCAGTTTGTAAACTAAATGAAGTAACGTAGTGTCAAGAACTATTGCACAAAGAACGGAATTCAGCACCTCCAAAGAGCCAAAAAATGGGTTCTCTCTGTATAAAATGAGAAGGGAAATACAGACTCTGCTTCTGTTTTCTGCTGGGGGCTCTGTGTGCATAGATTTGTGTGTATAGAGGACCAGGTTGGTGGTGGGTTCAAAAATTCATTGGTTAGACAGCCAGGATCCCACCAGGAACTGTACATTGAGTGCTCTGCATCCACTGCTTCTTGCCCTGCCAGTCCTGCCAGGGCTCCCTTGGTGCTTTAAGGATAACCTGGCTCAGGCATGCATCAGGCACATGATGTATCCTGTGACTCCATGCAGGAGAACGCCTTCCACCCCCAGTGACAGACCAGGGCGGTGTGCTGGGCTGCAGGTTGGGCACAGACACATTGTACAGGGACCAACTGGGGCTGCTCTTGGTGTGCAGACAGGGCTTGTTCCAGACTTTCTGAGATGACTTATTACAGTTTGGGCAGACTTTCATATAATTTCCAAAAGGGCATGTTAATGTCTTGTACCTCTTGAAAGACACACTTTTAAATAAGATGCAGCTGCCCTGTACTTTCAGCCCGTTCCCTTGCTGCCTTATGAGAAAAGATGACTAACTCATTTATGGCAATCCTGAGCAGTAAGAACTTTGAATTTATGGTGCACCCAGTGTCCAGATGCCTCAGGGTGCCTGACAGGCTATAACTTAAAACGTAACGTTTAAAAAAATCCCGTGTGATTGGACACAATGAAGTCGAGGGAAGAACACAAACCCCATTATGTGACAAAAGAACGGCATCCCACAAACAATCTCCGACCCAAAGTGGCTGCAGCCCGGCCCAGGGGGTGCCATTGTGCTCTCTGAAATGCCAGAGAGCAGCACTCACTGCAGCTCAGGGGAAGCATTGGGACAGGCAAGCTTGGCACGGGGAAAAGCAGAACCAGCTGCAGCTTCAGTCCGAGGAGCTGTGGGTTTTGTTAACCAAGGGTGAATACTTCAGAAAGGAAGTGGCAGGCGTCTTACAGATGTCTTTATAGCTGTTGCTGTTCTTCAAAAAGCCTGCTTTTCAGAGTACACTGACACTCTTATTAATCTAGTGATTGCTGTGTGCACATAGACACAAACATTCTGCCATTGGTCCTACTCCAGGTTCAGATACTTTCAGAACTCCCTGTGAATTTAATCTAGGAAGTGGCAGGCGTTCTGCCCCAAAATCAACTTCTGCCCCAAAGTGCAGGTGTATCAAGGGTTTGAATCAGCTGCTGCTCTTAGGTAGCTGCTGACAGGGGGACATGTGAGATCCTCTCCCCAATTACTCCAGTCTCCAGACATCTCTGTGAGTAGACCTGTGAAGTTTAGATAGAAGGCTCTGTCTGAAAGAGGGAACTTATTTGAATTGTGCTATTGTTGCTTGTAAGCAAAGACACATTTCTAATTTTTGTCTTTATTTTGAAAATGTAATAATGAAGGGAATAAAGAAAACTCATATTCCTGCTTTTAATCCTCCTATTGCTTTCAAAACTGAGCAATTTCACTATGAAGTATTTGTAAGAACACAACCTTTGAAATAGTTATTGGTTTTCTTCATTTTTTTCTTTATTGTTTGTTTTTCTAAGTACTGCATAAATAAATTTACAGTTGATCCTTGCAGACCTTGGCAATAATATCCAAAAATCATTTGAGCCAGAGTCATCATACTTGATGATTCTTATATATTTTTTAGAGTCTAGTCTGATGTATTGGTGTTTGGTATAGAGCTGCTGAGTACCCCTGGTGTCAGATGGAATATAATGGATGGGAGGATGAGAGTTTTTAAATGGAAGCATTCAACAGAAAAGCCTTTTTCAAACACCCATCCTGCACAGTTTAATGAGAACTTAATTCCTGACAAATGTTGGTGGTTTGAATTTTTTTTTGGTTGGTTTTTGTTAGGCTCAGTTCATTCTAAATATGCATGTGGTGCCCCTGATTATGCAAGCCCTTAAGCTTTACAAAGCAGCTCATGCCCAAAAGTACTATTGAAGCTGGTTCTGCTGAGGCCTCTAGGAGGAAAACTCCCAGATTTGTTTAAAATTTTCCTATTCAGAACAGAATATCTATTTGTATTAATATTTATCTTTCTCAGAACAGAACATGTACTTGTATGGAGTGGAGCAAAGACCCACAGAGCAATTTAAGTGTCTGTCCTCTATGCCTGTGTTAAAGCAGTAAGACTTCCCCATTCTTCCGGAGGAATTTCTTACAGCACTGGGAAGGAAGTATTTTCTGGGGGAAAATGTTATTAACTGAGAAAGTGACTTCAGGGGAGCGCAGGTAGGCAGGAGAGTGAGAACTAAGGGAAGCACTAAGGTGTGTTCAGCATAGCTGTTGTCCATTCTTAAGTCAGTCACTTTGTTGTGTGCTATTCACTCTTAGGACATGGATGTCAAATGACATGGTGTGTTGATTTCAGCTATTCCAAAAATAATTAAAACCAGCAAAGAAATATAAATCCAAAAGCATTACAAACAATATCCCTGTTCCCAGATCCCTGGTGTCAGTGGGAATTCCCCTTGCATTTCAAATCTACTGTGTCCAGCCCTAATGGTTTGGGCTTTTGTAGGCCTTAAAGCAAACTGTTCTCTTCTGGGACGAGGTTTCCCGAGCAGGGGAATTAAATTGCTCCAGCCCACAGTGCAGGAAGAAATGAGCACATCTGTAGTGTGGAGAGCTGGGGGATTTAAGCCCTTTACTGTTGGGTCAGGCACAGCTGAATCCTGAAAGATAAGAAGGTAGTGGACACTCACCCTGTTGAAAACAGAGTGACTCAAATGCTGTTCTGAGAATGGGAAGGAGATAGTGAGGCCAAAGTGCATAAAAATTAGGTGAAAGATGATCTGAGACAAGTCTCTGAGCAAAGGACAGCACCGATTGTGAAAATGTGTGCTCAGAATGGCAAAATGAATTTTCCATAGCTGGCAGTTCTGAGAAATACCTTCTGTGTGTATGTAGCCATTCTCCAAGGATTTAAAAACTTTGTCAAGCAACTTAATGATACTCCATGTAGTGGAGATTCATGGAGAAGTGAAAATAGGAATATCCAACAGCACCTGGCAGACATGAAAGGCAGAGGTCAGTCATGAGAGTTGTCATCCATCTGCTAAAATAATATCAGCAAACCACTGTGAGTTCATAGTTAGTCAGCTGTCTTCCTGCTACAGGAAAACCCAACGTGGTGTTCCAGCTTCATGTCCTGTTGAGGAATGGTGGAAAAATACTTCACAGCATTAAAGCTCTTTCAAGGTTTTAGAAAGAACTTGTTGTATGGCTGGACTGCCAAACAGGATGAGTTAAATGACTGGCACACAGCAGGTACTGAAAGGGAGCCTAATTTCCATGTTTTTCCAGCAAATAAAAATGGAGAGCACAGCGTGGGAATTAGCTTGGTGGTGAACCTCGTGTTCCATGAAGATCCCTCTCATGATTAGGTAGCAAGCAGAAGAGGAAGCAGGCAAGTTTAAGGCTGATTGCTCCCAGAAGGAGCACAGGATCAGCTCCAGAGCAGGCTGTAATGGGAATTGGGAAGGTATAACCTTTATGCACCAGGGCATGCATGGGAATGGTTAGGGCTGAAGGAAGTAGCTCACCAGGGAGAGGCTGGATCTGGGAACTCACTTTCCATTAATGAAGGAAAGGCTGAGTCGATCCTGAAGGGGCTGACAGGAAAAACAGGGGGAAGTCAATTAGGGAAGTCCCTCTCAAGCTGAACTAAGATATTCCTGAGCTGAGGAAGCCACTTCTGGGATGTGTAAGGATGTGGCCCAGTCCATGTGCTACTGCATGAAGTGTTTCTCTCACTTGCTGTCTCTGAAGAAATTAATAGAGATGGTTTATACTAAATGTTTTAAAGTAAGTATTTTTAACCATTCTCTACTTGCTTTTCAGACTTCTTTCCTATATCACTCATGTGAAGTTTTCATAGGAGATAGCAGGAAAAAAAATCTACTGCAGTCCCATTATATTGTGCTCCTTTTAGGTCCACCACTATGAAACTAGCTTAATTAATTACTAGCTTAATTTCCTACCTACTCAAAACTTTGTCTGGTTTTTCTATTTTTTTAACCCTACTGTCAAAACCTCTCAAACAACTGAAGTGGATGCTTAATATGCCATCAGCTGGGGAATGTAAGTCCAAATGCATGTCTGAATTTTAGTATATTCAAAGGGGAAGGAGAAAAAATTTAATTCTGAAATTCTGGCAGCAATTTGTAGGACTTCAAATATCTGAGAGAGATATTTTGACAGCAACTACTCTGTGCATGTAAGCAAAGAATGAGACAAGTTTAAAACTAATCTTATAATTTACAGCTTTTCATGACCTTGAATATCACAACACAAGGATTCTGTATTAGTTTACAGAAAACGCAAAAAGCCAACAGTGCATTGATTAGAAGAGAGATTTTGGTAGGGAAATAATTTGTTCATTGTAATGTTTGCTGAATTTAAAAAGCTTCAAAATAATCACTGTAGGAAAACAAAAAACAACCCACCACAGGAAAAAAAAAGGCAATCCTTAA
>NW_005054435.1:626097-629878 GCF_000277835.1 Geospiza fortis | reverse complement strand
CTTTTCAGAGCACCAAAAACACAGACAAAACAACACTGTTAGAGCTGGAAAAGACCCCGAGACACTGAGTAGATGGGACTTTTTGTCATATTATAAACAGGCACATTTAATTGTTTCAGAAAGTAGATTGTTTTACATGAAAGAGCTTGAGTTCTGAGTGGGTAGTTTGACATACGGTTTAAGTTGACTCCATGTCAACACAATTTGTTCCAGGTACTTCAGAGTCCCTGTGCCTGGTGATTACTGGTGGCAAGGGTGCCACTGTCCCCAAAGCAGGGCAGGCTCTAAAGGTGTACCCAGCTCTTACCCAGCTTGGGTTGTTTTGGTTTTTGTTTTTTTTCAAGTGGAACTCTGTACAACTGAGGAAAGGAAAAAAAAACCAACCCCAACCCTGAGAGTTCTTTATGCCATTCCTCTTCCCGTCTTTCACTCAGACTCTGCCTTGAGGCAAGCTAGAACCTTTCCCTCCTGAAAACTTTCAGTGCAAAATGAGTCAGGGCAAATCCTGTTTCCATGCTGGTCCAGGACTGCAGTGGGGAAGGTCTGGGAAGTCACTGTGAAAAAAGAACAACAGTCCCAAATGAAGTTCAGGACTTTGTACCTAGGCAGAGAAAGGGGCTTGGCAAATTCCAGGGAAATACCTGCCTGAAACCTTTGCATTCCTGGTCAAAGCTAGGTGGTATTTGCACACCTGAAACGTGCAGGTACACACGAGCTAAGAAGGAACAGTTTCACAAAATACTGTACATGTCCTGCACGTGAGGCACAATCCAGATAAGATAAAGATTTGCTTTGAAAGAGCTGCTCCTGATCACACCAGGTTAAGAGGAAGTGGATGGGGTTGGAGAGGAGATCCATAGGTTCAGGAAGGAAGTTCCTAAAATCTATCTGCAAACTTGCAGAAATGTTTTCTGGACCAGTTCAAACTGGGAAGGATTATCATGATATTATCATGAATATCACCCTGTCTCAGGTGTGTCAGCTGCCAGAATCTAGTTCTGGCATTGCTAGGGATGCTGCAAAAGTTTATATTTTAATACTGCTCCATGCAAGGAACTCTTGAAAGGGCTAAAGGCCATTAGCCTCAGATTTCAGTCCAACTGCCTGCAGAGCAAGGGGAGGGAGGATAGAAATGTCAAGTCCCTGAAAAGCCTTAGAATGATACTGCACCATCTAAACAAGGGATTAGCAGTGAAAAGGAAAATGTGTTGGAGAACACATTTTCCTTCTAAGCTGCTGGACACTTGAGGGGCTGACATGTTTACTTCTGGCATCTTGAGGAGCATTTTGGTCTTAGATCCTTTTGTTTGTTAGAATGTGACATATTAAGTATGACACTTAATTAGCTGTTCCTCGAGTGGAGGGCCTAACATACCATGCCTCTGCTATGGTGTTGCAACAAGTACTGTAACTCCAGACAAAAGCTCTTGCAATTATTTTGTTTGTCACCACAGGTGGATTCCTGCCATGGAATTTCATGCGGGGCACAGCTGCTTTCGTGACTCCATAAGAGCCTCCATCTGAAAATACCTTGTTCCTTTTCCAAGCAAGTTATGAACATGAATTTTGACAGTGAAAGGCTTCAAGTCTGAAGGCTGCTGGATTCCCTTGTGTTTCTCCTTGGCTTTCTGTATAGGGCAACACAGAAACAGAGGGACAACATGTTCAGTTTCTTTGTGCTGCACTGACAGTGAGTCACAGCTGTAAGGTTAATGGCTGATTAGATGAAAAAAAAAGGGTATTTTGCTGCAGGTGGACAGGCAGTTGTGAATTTGTGATCCATGTCACACCACCAATACACCATGAAAGCAAAGACTGGTGACAGTTTTGTCCAGTGCTACAGCATGTTTTTCCTAATTTGCTTAAACAGAATAAGACAAAGGTAATGGCATTCCATATTGGAATAATAATGGCTGAAATTTAAAAAGTAAACCAGTTGTTTTTGTGTACTGAAAGAGCTTAAAACCAAGACACAAATGCATCCAAACTATAATATTACCTTTGACTTCCCACAGAAGAAATCTTTTAGGGCTCAAAATGAAGACCCCCTAGTAGATTTTTTTTTCTTTTCTGAAGAGAAAAATAATGAGGCTTTCGTAAAGTGTGAAATTATTTTAGAATATCCATGACCTTTGGAAAAGGTCAGAGACAGGGAAAATGATGCCAGCATTTTAATCTGATATATGTTAAGAAAGATTGGCATCCAATCAAGGAAGTGTTCTGATCTCCAAAAATATTAAGTATGTTCAATTATGCATGGGGAAGCTTTAGAGCTAGATGTTAATTAAAAGAATAGTTAAATTTTGCTCTTAGACATAAAACTGAAGCAATTGCCCCAGGCAACTTATTTCCTCTCAGTTCAACTTACTTGTTTTTGAGATGGTAGAATTCTTACTTGTACAGGTTTAGATGCTCCATTTCTATTACTAAATTAGTAGCCAGTGTCCAGGCTATCAGTGAAGGTTTGAAATCTGTGGGTCTGCTGCATTTTCATTCCTAAAATTATTCTTTCAACCATGTTGCTGGAGCCTTTCCTCCTTTTTTCTTGTCAAATTAAGGGCCTCATGAAATTTACCAGAGCATTTGCTCATATATTGAATATAATGCAGTATTATATAAATTTCTCTGTATATACATGTGCATTGGTGGAAATATACATCACCTTTGTAAAGATTTTTTTTCTTGTAAGGCTTTATGATAGCTAAACTACGACACTGCAGATGCTAAGCACAAAAAGCCATTGTGTGCAAATAGATAAGGGAACAAAAATAGTCAAAGGGAGTTTCATGTTCAGCTAGACCTGATTTTTTAAATTTAATTTTTACCTTAATGTCCACCTATGGATGGGCAGGAATCCAACCGATCCAAAGCACTTTCATGATGATTTGTTCCCTGGCATTTGGTAACTAAAATTCAGGATATTTGTTTCATTCCTTCCAAACGACACTGACACAGAACTTTTCTAACACTTTGCTGGAAAACTATGAGCTTTTAATATTTAACTTCTACTGTTTATACATTTGTTAACGTGAAAAGAGGTAGACAGAAAAGAGCTTGTTATGCTCCAGTGGTTTAATTATTATCATTAGCAGCACAATTTTAAAATGTGTCTATAAATAGTTCTTTTCCCCTTTTCTTCCTTTTCCTTCTGCTTGCCTCACATGCCTTCATACTTATTTTTAATTCCTTAATCAGATATGATTACATATCCCTTTTCTAGCTACAGATCCCTATTCTAGCTCCACCACCACTTGAGAGAGCAACAATGAGTATGGCGTGACTGAAAATCCCAAAAATCCCCAAGAAAGCTATTCAGCTTTCTAGAAGGTCAATGCGTATTGTGCATATATATAATGTGTATTTATAATGTATATTGTGCATATATTTAACGTGTATTTATAATGTATATTGCGGTTTTGTGAAAGAGTACTGCGGTGATGCTAGCGAGTTGTGGAAGTCGAACTTTTCCTCCCTGTTCGACTACACTGTGTGTACTTTTAGTAAAAAAAACATGCCTTTGCTGGGTATGTCGTAAGAATATACAGAATGCTTGTTTATTTTTTAGACAAAAAGTGTCACGTTTGCGCGTTCGCGAGGATGCCCGATTTTTGCCTTTAGATGCGCGCTCCCTCAAAACCAACCGCCGAAAGGGAAGGATTACTTGGGTTAGAAGGAAGCTGCCTTCAAGCACTGGTGGAACAGGAAAAAAGAGGTGGGACGAACCCGGGCTGGGGGGACAAACCCGGGCTGCTGACAAACCCTCACGGCCCCGCCGTCCCCT